>NW_026267320.1:547352-570370 GCF_000697945.3 Frankliniella occidentalis | reverse complement strand
CCATCCCCCCTCCGGACGCGAGACAGAGCACGTCCCTCGGACACGCCAGGCCTCGGGCCACGCTGCTGGGGACGATATTGAATGTGCCAAACACGCTCACGTCGACGTCCGCTTACGTTTCAGAGGCGGGGACCAGAAGAGAAAAGAATAGAAATGAGCTGCTGCGCTGCCTGCGCTGCCTGCGCTAAAACGTTGTGTTTCTCCTCTTTGCAAGCTGAGGGTCGCAAAGAATTTTTGAAACTTTCTTTTCTGTAACCCCCCTCCCCCCTCTCTTAAAAACAGGGAGGGTTGCTGACTTGCTGTTCAAAAAGATAGGGAAACTTCCCGTAGGTTCCCCTCAGTAAATGCGAAGGGTTTGGAATTTCGCTTCGCAAGGTTTTAATAGTGTAGATACGATTATACTTTTTCTTGGCGCAAACGAAGGGACAGATTACGATCAGTGCGTTCGTGTTGCAGCTGACTGGGACCCGTGGCTCATCCGCTTCCTCGTCGGCGGCAAGAACTCGCTCCAGCGCGCCAAGGAGTACCTCGAGAAGTACTGCACGTCACGCGCCCGCAACCCGGACCTATTCACGCAGCAGCCATCGCCCGTCGTCGAGCAGCTTTTCGTCCTCATGTGAGTAGGGTGGGCCGCTGGGCCGCGCTCGGCTCGCTGTCGTTACTTTTACACAATATGTAGACTCACTCACCGTGCCTGATGTGCTTGCAGCAAGTCCGGCGTGCTGCCCATGGTGACGCCGCAGGGCACGAGGATGGTCATGTCACGCTTCACCAAGGAGCTGGGCGAGGACGCCTCCAAGATGGACTGGGGCGTGTACTTCAAGCTTTCGTGCCACATGGTGGAGCTGTTCCTGGCCTCGGAAGGCCACCCTGTAGACGCCGAGATCTGCGTCGACCTGGAACATTACAGCGTGTCCCTCAGCAATTCGTTTGTCGCCAATCTCAGCATGTTCAAGCAACTCATCGAAGTGACACAGGGCTCGGTGCCGCTGCACTACAAGGTCGTGCACCTGCTCAACGCACCGGCCATCATCAAGACCGTCATCGCCATGGTCCGACCCTTCCTCAAGGACAAGTTGGGAGAACGAGTCAGTGCTTTATTATTACCATTTATCAAGATGCTATAATCTTATGCTTAGGGTTCAGATTAAATAATAAACGCTTTTCAGATTATTGTCCACGAGAACAACGAGAGCTTCGAGAAATGCGTCCACAAAGCGTGCCTGCCTTCGGACTACGGCGGTCAGTCCGGCAAGACCCTCGCTCAGATGTGCGGTAAGAGAGATGTTCAGCCTATTCTTCTCCATACAAACGACGCGACAGCCTCTAATCCACGTCCATTGCCGTTCCAGACGACTGGCACCTCATTATCCACAGCAACATGCCTTGGTTCAACGCGCGACAGAAGCGGCTGGCGGCCGACGAGACCAAGCGGGTGGGCGGCAAGCCGAGGCAGGACGACTTCGGTGTCGAGGGCTCCTTCCGGAAGCTCACCGTGGACTGAGGGATGCACTGAGTATTTCAATGACAACAATAATGACGCATGGAAACAACTGAGGGTTGGGTGACCTACCACTCAGATAATGGGCTGGCTTTGGAATGCTACAAAATGAGTAGCTCCAGTTTCCACCATCTTTCCCTCCTTTGCTTCCGGTTGAACAGCAGGTGTGTGGACAAGTTAGCCAAAGACTGACAAAAAAAATATTGAACAAATATTTAGTACTCTGGGAAAATATCAGAGAACCTGCATCTAGAAACGTGGCAAAAAAACTTTGTCTCTTTCCATTTGTAAATTTGTTTAGAAGTTGATGAAAGCCACAAATAGTTTTTGTGTGTCTCCTTAGGACTAGGGCTCGACTAGGACTACATTGTACATATTTCACATTCTTCAAAGATTTTATAATTTAGTGAATATGAACATGTTTTTGTACATTCAGTAAAACAAATAAGGTAAATAAAATCATACCATCTTTTACTTGTTCTTTACCATCCCACCTGCACCTGGTTGGTGATATCAAGAATGAGTGTTGTTCGCAGTGCAGTGTAACACCTAAAATGTTTCCACTTTCATCTCAGAACACACACTTACTGACATGCAATTTACCACTCTCAAATGTAATATCTGGTTTCGATTTCAAAAATGAACTTTTCACTTCGGGTTCAATAGTATTTTTGAGAGAATTTTCTGAATGTTACCACAAGTAACAGAAATTAGTCAGGAATACATCAAACTGACATAATTTTGACCTCATAGTTGGGCCTCGGCCTCAGGGGCTATCGAGCCCGCCTGTATGGACCACAAGGTGACAAGTTCGTATACCACCTGCAGCCAGCACATTGAGTGAAAGTGTTTCCTTTCTGCCTACTGTTATTAAGAATTGTCACATCATATACACTGCCAGGCCAACGAGCAACTAAGTCCATAAACCCAAGGTTGTTGTTGCATATTGCCTGATACTTAAATGAAAAGTAACGCTTTCAACATCTCTAGTACTCAGCATCCTCACCCCAGGTGAGCGGATTTCTATGTGAGTGCAATAAATAGCACAAATAACTTGAGGAAATCTTGCAATAGCATGAAAGGCATCAACAGTCTCCTGCTTTTCTAGTTCAATTCTTGGAAAATAAATTAACTGCCGATAAAGTTCTGCTATTGCACGTGATACTCGATGAATGATGGGGACTCACCCACTCCACCCACTGAAGTTTCCAGCAGCTATTTGATTGCAACCTGTGGCATAGTACTGTATCTCAGGGCTTGAAGGAGCTGGTTTACAGGAGATACAGAAATTCCTGTAATTCCAAAGTACACAACTGACTTATTACGGTCTGTAATAAATAACAATTAGAATAGGAAATCACTACTCACTTTTCCCCCAGAAACTCTAGTTTATGTTCAGTAAGTTCCAACACATATTTTCGACATTCTGAAACTTCTAACAAGATCAACTTCCTCAAGGTCTTCAAAGCGATTCTCCCGGTCGCGAATAAATCTAGGTCTTCTTTAGGGTTCACATTCTACATCATCACTGTCACTTTCCAGACACAAGTCAACAGCAAATTGTAAAATGGAATCCATATTCTCCTGTGACAATTCAGAGTGTTTGGACGACTGTCACTAACTGTTAACGAGATAACTGGCCAAAAAAGTGTCAGTTACATTGAACAGCCCGTTTACAAACTTTTGAGGGTTGTTTGTGTAAGTGGTGAAATGTAAATAGAGGTTAACGCAGTTAACTTTACCGCGCTTCGCTAACGTAACGAGTCGTGCAAATAACTCAATGGTGGTTATTTGACCGACCCACCTCGTGCAAATATCCACTCGCTGCAGCGCGATCTGGTGGTCGCCGTGTGAAAGCGGTTCCAGTCAAAACAAACCTCCGAAGAACTTAACCTTACAAAATTAAACAAGATGAGTTCGTTTGGAAGTGAAATTGAACGGCTTCGTCAGCATTTTAAATCCCACAGTAAAGTAAAGGAGTACCAGGCACATTCCGCGAAAGTTCATTCGGTCGGATGGAGCTGCGATGGGCGAAGACTCGCCTCAGGTTCCTTTGACAAAACAGTGTCCATCTTTACTTTCGACAGGGAGCGACTGGTAAGCCGGTTAAAGTTCTTTGATTTGTAATTTAGTAAGTTTTTTCACTGTGTTATCAGTTATTAATCTCCTCAGAAGTTGATTCTGCCATATGGTCTCATGAAGATATTGTTTACTCCATTTACCGTGAAGTTCTACGGGATGTTTGTCACGAACTGCTATTATTGTTTTATTATTTTTAGGGTAAGGATTTCACATTCCGTGGCCATAGTGGGAGTGTTGATCAACTTTGTTGGCATGCTTCAAATCCCGACCTTCTTGCTACTGCCAGTGGAGATAAAAGTGCCAGAATTTGGGATGCCAGAACCCAGAAGTGTGCTGCAACCATCAACACCAAAGGTGCAGTATCGTATCTACTAGTTTTAAGCCGACCCTTCTGCTCTGTTTCCTATGCTGTCTTGTTCGGCATTTCTTAATCTCATTTGAACATTTTTTTTCTTTGAGCAGGAGAGAATATCAATATAACTTGGGCACCTGATGGTCAAACAATAGCTGTTGGTAACAAGGAAGACTTGGTAACATTTATTGATGCTCGTACTCACAAAGTAAAATCCGAACAGCAATTCGACTTTGAAGTCAACGAAATATCCTGGAATAAAACAAGTGACCTGTTTTTCTTAACTAATGGTCAAGGATGTATTTATATATTAGGGTAAGTTATTTATGATTGCCATAAAAGATGCCTTTTAGTTTGCAAGGTTTAAATCAAAATTTTTCTTCTGTTTCAGCTACCCCGAATTAGAATTACAGCATGTATTGAAAGCTCATCCTGGAACTTGTATATGCATTGAATTTGACCCCACAGGAAGATATTTTGCCACAGGCTCTGCTGACACATTAGTGTCTTTGTGGGATGTTGAAGAACTTGCTTGTTTAAGAACGTTCTCTAGGTAATACTGTCATTGGAGCTTGAAGCTAGATTTAGTGTGCTGTCTCCTGCATCAAAGAACCAATTGATTTATGAACTTAATTTACAGGTTGGATTGGCCTGTGAGAACAATAACATTTAGCCATGATGGAAAACTGCTTGCTTCAGCATCGGAGGACTTATTGATTGATATTGGTGAGGTTGAAACAGGTCTTAAGGTATGTGTTTAACAAGCCTAAAGTTCTTAAAACGTTGTCATGTTATATGTGCTGTATGTGCCCTAGAGTATGAATGGTAACTTTCTATTGCAGGTTTGTGACATACCAGTAGAGGCCGCTACATTCACTGTTGCTTGGCATCCGAGTCAATACCTTTTAGCTTTTGCTTGTGACGACAAGGATACCTATGATAGGAAACATGATGCAGGAATACTGAAAGTATATGGATTTTCCTCTGATTGATACTTAGGAACAGTTTTGAGGATCTACAACAATAAATCTTGCATTCTTTTTTTAAGAATAAAATTTACTTTGAATTTAGTTCATACAAAATATTAAAAAAATTAACTCCATGTCTCTGTTTGATATTTACCTTCTCTCTCCATTTTATCAAGAAAATCAGTTGCTGCATCTATGTTAAATCCTCCAACTGATACTAAGGAATCCCTTATGGCCTCTCGTACACTGGTTGGCATATTGTTTGAATTTCCAGCCACAAAAACATATCCCCCGGATTTCAAGATTTTCCAGATAATATCTTGATGCCTCAAAATGATATGCTGCACGTACCTGTAATTAATGGTCTTTTATATAAAATTTGAAATTTAACAGTTACTGTGAAGTTACTTTTCCAGCTTTTCTCACATTTTTTCTTCCTGATCTCGGGAAAAGGCACAACTGAAACTGAGTTCCCCATTTTCCTGCAGAGATAACCACTCATCGGAAAAATGAAAATCTCCTTCTCTATTTCTACATCCGAAGTAAAGATGTAGACTGTTTGCATTAGCAGTACCCTCCACATGGCGTGTCTGTATGTAGCTTCGGAATGGAGCAACTCCAGTTCCTGGTCCTACCATCACAATTGGAATATCCTATAACAGGTTTAATGACAAATCAGATTCTTCAACAAAAGGGCATCATTTGTTAAATTAACATCAATGTTACCTCATTGATGGGGAAACGGAGAGAGCCCTTCTGGAGCCAAACATATATTAAGTTATTTGGCTTCAGTGAAGCAAGCCAATTGGAACACAAACCTAATCTTGGTTTCATTAGTTTAGTTTTGTACTTAACAACAGCAACAAGAATATGCAACTCTTGCTTGTGTGCCTGTACATTTAAAAGATATAAAAGTACATTAGATTACTTTTTCATTACTATGAAATTGAGCTGAAGGCATACTGATGAACACTTACTGTGGGAGATGAGGCAATTGAAAAGGAACGTGGCCTAATAGGTGAAAATAGTTCAAATAAGAGTTGGTAAGGAATGTTTGATACAGCATGTGGAAAATCAGCCAACAACTCAAGTATGGTTCGGCGTGGACGATTTAGATAGTCATACATCATTTCTTGGCCTTCACTACTGGCCATCTCTAAAAGCTTTTCTTTTTCAAGGTCATTAGGAGTTACCTCAGCCAATATTTGCAACATGAAACGACGAGGTATAGCCTGTAAGAGAGTGTACGAATAAATTTTAATTCTAGATTACCAAACACAAAAAATGTCTCATCAACAGTAAAATTGAAGATGAACTTTTGAAGTATAGTTACTGACATTCAAGTCCCAATAGTACGTGGCAAGATTAATTAGGCTTTGAGGGGATTGGAGGGGTTCTGGAACAGGCATATCCTCATCAATTTGGGTGATTTTAAAAACTGTCTCAGGTGTCAACTTTGAACCTGCACTTTGAGCATCTTCTCCTGTCAGTAGAGCCATCAGTGTTTCCACATTTTCTGGTAGATTCTGGGGTCGAACCAATAAAACATCCCCAGGAGTATATGTAATCCCTTCAGGAAGATTACTCAATGAAATCAGTCGTACATCCTAGGAGAGATCAAACTACCTGTAGTCTTCAGTGGTACAATAATACCGAACAATTGACAAGTACAAAACCTACTTGGAAATGGTCAGGTTTAGTAGTGCGAATATTCTCTTTTACAACAACTGGAAAAGAACGATTTTTTTGTGAAATCGGAGGGAGTGCTGGTAAGAAACCTGTATTCTCTATTGTGATGTTCCATCTATAAAAAATATTAGATTAAATGTGTGTGTTTTTCACTAGATATATTTTTGACAAAGATTGTACATATGAGTACCTTGGAGAAATTTTTATGTCAGAAGAAATTGGAAGCCCCTGAGGTATGGGTAGTTCTACAAGTAAAGTCTCCCAAAGCTGTGCAATCCAAGGATCAACTACAGCATCAGCACCCAGATCATGCTGGTCATCAGCTAAACCCAGAGAGGCCATAGGAATGGCACCTAAGTTCAAAAGACGCCTGTACAATTTTTTAGCAGCATAGTTGAACTTGGCGTAGGAAGAATCACCCAGACCCAAAACGGCAAACCTAATTTACAACCAAAGCAAAAAATAGTTTTGAGACAACTTTCAGTAAAAGCTTTTAAAAAGGAGTTTGGAGAAAGCAACACCTACTTTATGGATCTTAGAGAGTTTGATGGTAGACCTTTCCTTAAAAGAAATTTCCAGAATATTTTCATATTATCAGGCTCTTCACCCTGGCCTGTGGTTGAACACACAAAGACGACGTACTGTTCTTGAATTAATTGAGAAATAGAGTAGTCATCCATGGCTTGTACAGGACCTGTTAGGTGGTATCTAAATGGAAAATAGCAAATGTAATGCAATGAAACAATTGACAAAGCTTGACAGTAAAATATCAAAATGCATTGTGTCAACTATACCGTTTGGCTTCTCGCCATATTCTTTCAGACACATCTTGTGCTGTTCCTGTTTGACTTCCATACAGAATCAGCAGTCTTCTGGAAACCATCTTTAAGAGAGTAGATTTCTCTACAGGTGGCTAAACATACAATCACAGGAAAAGAAGAAAGAATTTAACTAAGGATGCATAATTCCAAGTTAATGACTCATTTTCATTTCCATAAAAGCAAAAGAAGTGTTTCAACGTACCTGTAAAACGTCCAAAGCTAATTAAGCTAATTGCGAAGGCTGCAGGCAGCGTTTCCAGGTATGTCACCCTTTTAATTCTCATCCAAGTTTAAATTAAGAAGACTTTTTTTTCTATTTTGACGGTCTACGGCCAGACAGGTTAAGCGACCGTAGCAGACATCTCCAGGATAGTCAACCACAGTCACACTTCATTATTAAAAATATCTGTGACATATGTGATTGTCTAGGAACAGTATTTCTTGCTTATTCAGTTTTAAAGCTTTTTCTGAAAATGAATTTTGTCTAAAATTTCTCGTTTGCCGGCGCTTACCGAAAAGGGAATGAACAGAATATCGAGAAAGTTGGCATTCTGACAGGGAAAACAAGTAAATACGAAAGTCTCCTGCCTTGAGCGTGTGCTGTGTGACCATCTTTATTTTTGTTCTAGTTCTAGATTTTCGTTTCTCATTATGATTTTACGTAACATGTTAACATGTCACATGCAAGCAAGTATTTGTGTCCTTGAATTGTGATGCCTGTCTCTCAGTATGAGCTTACAAGAGGTAAGTCCTACTTGTCACGCTCGTTCGCCCTGCTAAGTAACCCATAAAGGTGGTTCATAGGGCTCCTCTAACCTACAGGCATGTGTAGTTGTGTGTGCGTTTGAGCTAGCTGTTATTATGTAAGTTTCATTTAGACTTGGTTTTGACCCTATAAACTGTCCAAAAAAAATTAATTCAACTGCACTTTTTATCAACGTTTTTTAACAACTTATTATCTTACACATCCTTATTATTTTTAAGTCAGCACTGTTTTGTTAGAGCAGCGCATTATGAACTCCTCGAGCATGACAGTTCTCAATTGAAGCTATTATTTCTGTATACAACGATATTCTATAGTTCATCCTTTAATACTTTTGTCTCTCTGTTTGGTGTAAAACTGACAGTATCTGAGTCACTAATTGCTGTCATCCGCTCTGATTTTGGTTTTCCGTCTGCAGCAGGGTCAGCGTCATCCAGTATAATCCTTGAGGAATGAATTCTGTAAAATAGTTACGGATTGTTTATAAAATTGACAGGAAATACTGCTTATGGTTCACAGATGGCATTGGGATTAAACTATACCTCTCTGACTTTAAATCCGTGGCAACTTTGTAGTCCTTGGGCTTAGTGAAATCACACTCCAATGTGAAGGCAGCATCCCCAGGCATTATCAGCTCATCATCATACTGAATCACAATTGTATTCGAGTACAGGTTGTTTTCCTGCAAGTTTAATTGGTGTAGTGTGAGTTGCATCGAAATCCTTTGTAGTTCTCAACCTCTGCTCGGACCTACATTCTTTGTGTTGCACCGCGTGAAGGGCAGGCTGAGGGTGAAGTTGCGGCCGCCGCGCGCGTCAAGGAAGCACGGCTTCTCCTGGCTGTGGAAGGCCCCCCGGGTGTAGAGCACGCCGTCAAAGTCGTCCTCCATCTCCACCTCGACCAGCATGTGGTCCGCGGCGCAGCGCAGGCCGACCCGCCGGTACCCCTCGAGCGTGGGGCCGATGTCCATCGAGTCAGTCAGGTCGCTCTCCCAGTTCTGCCATTCCGGCTCATCGGCTGCGCCTGTGAACGCGAGACGGAGATGACGCCAGGGTGACACACGGCAGAGGCTCCTCCTCCTCGTCGGGCGGGCGCTCTGGCATTCCCCCTCGAGGCGCGTACTCACCGGAAGGTCTCAGTAGCGCCAGTACCGCCAACGATAGAATAAAAATGACGTTCTGCGACATCATCATATCCGGGCGGGCGGACACTGCGCCGTGGGCGCCGCGCGACAGACGGGCGGACAGCCTTCCCCCTCTCTCCCGGGCGCTCCTCCGCGGGGCGAGGCGTCGTTGACCGCCTCCCAGCAGTTTGCCGGCGTTGCTAACTGGTAACTCGGCAGAGGCTGCAGTCGGCTGCACCCGGGCACCGAGCTGCGGGCACAAGACACCTGTTGAACACGGACACCGTGGGCGGGGCAGCAAAGGGTGCCATTGAACAGCGCGGGGCTCGGCCTCACTAATCAAATGTTCAACTTTAATAATCACCCCTGTGATTAGGTGAACCCGGTCGCACCGGCGTGTACACCGACACTAGGAAGTGTTCAGCAGAGGAGGTTAAAGGTTTAACATTTGGTTCATAAGGTGCCTGCCCACGAAGCCAGAAGTATTCTTTGTCTCCTCTGACTCCATCTCAAGACACCATGCATATTGCTTAGACTCCTTCGCAGATTGAATTCCCTCGGCGGATGGGGTCTAGAACGGGGACTCGAAATGACGCTCATGTCAAACGCCAAACCCAGGCAGTTCCTTCCTGGCCTGGACGTGCCGTGCCGTGCCGAGCCCGGCTTGACTCGACTCCACATCAACAGACGACTTATTGTATTCGGCTGCAGCAGTATTTCCGTCTTGTCCACAGATCTGGAAGTGTTAGAAGCGAATATCACGAAGAACCGACAAACCTAAAGTAGTAGACGAGCTCCACAAGCAAGACGGACGTGGACGATGTGCAGCAGCAGTAGTAGACCTCGCTGGCGGAGCTCTGCTTGCCCTCGTGGCGCCGAGCCCAGGTGAGCACGCCACTCCAGAGCTTCCAGCAGACGCCCAGCAGACGCCGCTCGGGGTCACTGCCCCATGCCCCCCCCCCTTCCCCTCCTCGCCCCTTCCCCTTCCCCGGCCTCCCTCTTCCTCTTCCCTCCCATCTCCCGCCGACTAGGTGATCCTTGTTAGTGAGCGCCGTTCTCTGCGTCTTTACGGCTTTAAGAAGCGTTTTCCCAAGTCTTGCTATCGGCACGTGTAGAGTGCAAGACTTTTCGGGGCGCGGAAGAAATAAGGGCAGGTGGGAGGCTGCGGGGCAAACCACAGCTGGGTGGCGGTAGAGATAACAAGAGCAAACTTTCTTCCAAGGTTAGCCTGTATGATACGTCAAATGCCAATAGTGCTGGTGGGGAAAAAAGTTGTTTTATTGCCCCTTGAATGCGTTGCTGCTGAGCTAAGACAACAGATTCATCTGTTCTGACCCGAATCCGAGAGCACACTTTTTGCCTTTAGTTCCTCACAAGATACGATCATCCAGAAAACATGCGCATCATTCGCGGTTGCGGACCCGCGAAGCTTAGCTTCAGCCTCTGTCAGCTCTCATAGCGCCTGGTGGGTAGGCAATATCTTACGTGCAGTACATGCGGGTATTGCGGGTTGGCCTACCCTGAGCCCCGCAGGCGCCCGAAGCCCCCGAAACTTGCCGGAATGAATCTGAGAAAAGCGGGCGTACTTTCTGGACTGTCCTTAAGATGTGGGGTAAGTAAAAGCACCCACAGAACGACAGAACCCATAAACAGCCGTGATTACAGCGCGCTCATTTGATATAGCACCTTATTCAAACCGTGAGTCATAAACCGTTGATACAGATCTGTGCCGACAGACAGCCAAGCTCTTATCTGTTGCAGCTTATTACTTTTCGAATTCAAACCTACCAAGGACATGCCTCTGAACATAATTGTTTACCCCAATGACATGGCCGGACCCAACTCTATCACCAGCTGATGAAGTGATAAAGACCAGACACTCGATGTGACGCAACTTGTTTCTTTTCCTATCTGTAAATAAAATAAACAAATACGTAACCGGGCGTTTGTGCGTGGGCGTTCGCATCGGCAGGATCCAGGCCAGGCCGGGCGCATATGGTGCAAACTCGTTCGGGCGAATCAAGAAGACATTGCCGAGGACAGATTCATGCCGTCGGCGACATTTGACTCGCGGGAAGGGAAAAGTGGGGGGGGGGAGGGGGGGAGGGAGAGCGGGCGCGCGTTCTAGAGAGGCTTGACAGATATCGAAGCGGAGAGCGCCTTCAGAGTGGCGGTCCCAGCCGGGTCGAGAGGAGTGCGCCCGGTGCTATCGCCCTGACTCTACTCGTCAACCTCACTTCTCTTCTTCGCGGGGCCAGCGCTGGATTGGGATGGTGAGGACTTCGGCGCGCGCGTGTGTGTGTGCGCGCGCGCGCATCCTCCACCACCGAGCGCCCGCCGGCCTGCGAATGCAGTCCCGCTGCGCGCTGGAGTCCGCGGGTCGCCTACCTACCCTGGCCCCGGCAAGTGTCCCGTGGTTGTCACCGGGCGCCTCGCTTGTTCCAGGCCGAGCCTCTCGGGCGGCAGGACCAGCCGTGGGCTGGACCCCCGAGGACGGACGCGCCGACGCCAGATGACGACTCGGGCGTCGCGAAGGAGAACCGGCGCCATGGCGGGTGCTGGCTGGTGCGCGGCCTGCGCTCCGTTTCCGTCGAGCCCGTCCTCTTCGCCTACATGTTCGCCTTCATGTTCACGTCCGTGGTGGAGCAGTCGTTTTACGTGGACCGCGCCTGCCGCGTGCACCTCAACTACTCGGACCACATTTGTAGCCACATCCAGGACCCCACCTTCAAGGAGGAACAGAACCGCGTTCAGGTGCGGAACGACAGGACGTCGACATCATCAAAGTTCTCAAAATGTAAAACCACCCAGGTGCGTGGTAATTGTTCCTCCCGTTGCAGGTTGAAGTGTCATCCTTCCACCAGTACAACGGAATCGTGTCCAACGTGGTCCCTTTCCTCCTCGCACCGTTCCTCGGCTCGTGGAGTGACCGGCGCGGCCGCAAGATCCCCCTGCTGATGGGGCTGGCCGGGCAGACCTACTACTTCGCCATGTTCACCCTGGTGACCATGCAGCGTAAGGCCCTCGCCCTCCTGTAGCCCGTGTGTCCAGTCGCATCGCCGTCGCGTACCTGACTTTTCCTTCTGCTGCAGCGACGTGGCGCTTGGAGATGGTGCTGGGCTTGGCGAGCTTCCCCGCAGCGCTGACGGGCACCAACCTCGCCATCTTCGCCGCAGCCTTCAGCTACATGGCGGACATCACCAGCACGGCGGACCGCACCCTGCGAATCGCCATCCTGGACGGCACCTACCTCGCCTCCATGCCGACCGGCATCGCGCTCGGTGAGGCTCAAAAACTACCCTCATGAAGTAGAACGTGTGGGACTCGTACCTGTCCCCCGCCCCGCGGTTACACATGGGACATGAGTTCAACTCTATCTCGTGGGTTTTCAGGGTCTTTCGTGTTCTCGTCTGTCGTGAATAAGTCTTACACCTGGATGTTCGCCATAAGCACTTGCATTTTGGCATGTGCACTTCTCTACAGTTGTGTTCGACTTAAATGGCGAACTGCAGATTCACAAAGGTCACTGAAAGGAGGTGAGTGTCACATTCAATCTTATTGTCTCAATCATCCCTGTTACATGTGGCTCATAAATTCTTTTGATATGTCTAATAATTTTGTAAATTAATTAATTAATTTGCTTTCTGTTGCAGTTAATATCTGCTCTGATTTCTTTGATTGGAAGCATGTCACAGAATCCATTAGAGCCGTTATACGACCTAGAGTCAACCACGGTCGTCTATACCTTGTCTTAATAATATTATCAATGGGACTTTACACTTTCCAACGAAGTAAGTTGACTTAAAAATGAAACATAACTTACGCTACTTTCTTTAAGTGGAAACAATTACAATCTTATCAAATTTTTAGATGAGCGTCAAATGTCTTATTTATATACTCAGAAGAAATTCGGTTGGACTCAATCTGAATATAGTAATTTCCGCACATTTCAGACAGCTTTTTATGTTGTGGGTAAGTAGGATAGGTTTCCAAACTACATATTATCCAATTGTAAATGGCTATTTATTTGGGTATTTTAAAATTTCTTGACAGTTACATTTTTGGGAGCTCCATCACTTACAAAGCTATGTGGTCTTAAGGATTCTGTTATTGTTCTAATGGGAGCCCCAGCTCATGCAATTGCAAGAGTTGTTTTTGCTGTAGCTGAAGTACCATGGATTTTTTATCTGGGTAAGCCACAAGGATTTTATGTCAATAAAATACAAAATATGTCAACTTTAGTTCTTTAGTTAATTGACTTGCTACTAGGTGCCGCTGTTTCTTCTCTTGGTCCCACTGTGGCTCCTGTTCTTCGGTCAATGACTTCAAAGGTAGTCTCCATTGAAGAGAGAGGTAAAAATTTTTTCCAGTTTTGTCTCTGTGTATAGAGTTAAGGTAATATCTTTTCCTTAATATTTCCAATTTTGTTCACCTATTCCAGGGAAAATATTTGCTATCTTAACAGTGGCAGACAGTGCTGTGCCTCTTGTATCTACTGTTATTTACAGCCAAGTCTACAATGCTACTGTGGAAGTATACCCTGCTGCAATTTATTGGGTTACAGTTGCATCAATGGCGCTAGTGTTTATTTTCATATTGTGAGTAACTACAATTTGCTCCTTCCAATTTATTTCATACCTTCATCTCTACTGTGCCTATTACTTATTACACAAAATTCCCACAACTTCTAGATTTGTACATCTTTCTATGAAGAGGACGTTGTCTTCAGATATTCAGACATTACACACCGAAGAAAAGTGAAGTACCTATTTTGGGATTGAGAATATTTTGATATAAGTTGCAGTACAATGCAGCACTATTTTTTTTAAAGCTGCTCTATGGGTCTATTATGTGTACTTAATTGTTAAAATTGAACTTAAGTTTAGAAACATTTGACCAGGAAAGTATGGAAGACTTATTGTAGATATTTTTGTGTGTTGTATGTGTGTGATAGTTAAATCCTTCATAAAGCAGCTGAACATGTTCATTCCCACTCTTTTCTTGTATTGTAAGTTATGATTTGTTATTGCATGTTTGAAGAGTATTATGTTTTTTAGGCTTTATTGTTTTAATTTTTAATCTCATACATGTTACTAGATTATGAGTTCTGTAGAGGGGTTTTACAAGTATTTTTAAGGTCTACAAAAATCAAATTTTTACTTAATCATTGTGTATTAGACTGTCTTCATGTACATTTTCTCATTGCTCACAAATAGTTATAAAGATTTAACAATTTAAAAATATTAAAAATAAAATTAATTGTTAAGAACATAAAATATCAACTACAGTACTTATTAAAATTTAAAAGATGCCAAAAACTGACCTCCAAAAATTAAAATCTTACAATGATATATCTCAAGATCATCATCACAGATAAAGCTTAGGTTTCTTTTTCTTGGGAATATTAACTTTACTAGCACTGCTCTGTATTTTTGGAGTGTCTACTGCCACTGAATCAACATCACATTTACTTTTAGAGTTTACTTCACTATCAAAATCACCACTTTTTAAATCTTTGAGTTTACTTTTGGGGTTTGGTAGGGAACTACATGATGGAGGGTCAGGAAGACTTTCTGCTGTTTCATTACTTGAAGGACAACTAGAATGAGACAGTACATTAAGGACACCTACAGGATTTACCATTCCTTGAGATGGTTTACATGTATTTTGCGAGTAGCATTTGCTCAAAAAAACATCTTTTGAAAAAGGTTGAGTTTTAACAACAGTACGTGCCAAAATTGCTCCTTCTAGTTTGTACTGACTTATTTCTAAGTCTTTCTTCTCCAAGGATTGGCAAAGAAGGTTTTGTCGTACAACCAGCTCTTCCGCTATCAGAAGAATAGGCAAAGTCACTTCCTTATAAAATGTTTGGGGTGTGTCGGTCCTTAAATTAATGTGTAACTTCAGTGCTAGACCACCCATTGTGGTTTTGAACTTAAATTCGATTTTGTCTTCTAACGTAACCATTTCAAAAGATGATTGAGAACGTTCTCCATTTCCTTCCGACAAGCAATCTTTTATCATCTTGTGAATGATACTACTATCATCGCACTCCATCACAGGATTTTGCTCTCTAAAGAGCTTTAGGATTTCATCATCACTTCTCTCAGTAATCCAGACATTCACAAAATCCGATGCAACAATTTTAACAACACCCACGTAGCAGATAGTTCTGATGACATATGTTTTTCCTTCATGTTGAATCTGATGCCATCCAGAGAGAGAATGCATGTTGCTTTGATAATCTGTTTTGAATGAGAAGACTTAAATAATACTCATGTAAAATAATAATGCAAATTTGTTTACATTTGAATGTGCAGAAAACCAACATACCTTGGGGCATTTACACGATTATACGATGGATGGCCTCACGTGACATCTATTAATGCACCAATTAACGAGATCAGGTGTACGGAAAGTGCAAGGATAAAGTTAAAATTTGAACTCAGTTACAATAACAGATAACGATAACAATCACAACATCTCTCCCGTCGACTGCACTCGTATCTGCTTGAAAAATTTTTCATAGTTACGATTAGAGCTTAGTGCCATCTCCGATAGGTGGCGCTGATGGCACGATGTTTAAATCGTGAGCGGGAGACGGCGAATGACGGACCGCGAGGGAAGTACCGTATGTAAAGAGCTACGATCTTGCGTTTAGTTAGCGGGGTGCTGTGGGGTGCTACGGGGTCCTAGGGGGTCCTGAGCTGTCGGGAACGGCGGTGAGGCTCCGACTTCTCCCTGCTGTACTGTTTGTTCCAGCGAATCTTGTTGAGTTCTCCCCTACTCCTTATTATGAACCACTTCTAGCTCCGTCAAAAATTCGTGTTGTTTTCGTTGATTGATGTCTTTGGTCTTACGTCTTACACGAACAAGCTGTTGATAATTTCGGTAATGTAGTCCTTAGTGAAAATAGAGGTGTGGCTGGAAGTAATAATATTGATGTGAACTCATCGATAATTCTTCAACTTGAAAGCTGTACGATTCAAGGGGCAAGCCAAATGTTTCAAGGTGCTAACAAATTACTCCCTGAAGGAATGTGTATTGGTATGTCCCAATTAAGCATTGTTACCTCAGATGGTGTTGTGTCATACATGACTGCAGCATCTGCTGACAGTGCCCTTCCTGAAGCAAATGAAGTGGCATCAGCTCTTCCTCAAACTTCTCATGGTAAGATTAGTGCTACATTAATACAAATTCAAATTTTAAACTGCTTGTTCTTAGAGAAATTATTTGTTGAAGGCTGTGGAGAAGTAAATTTCAAGGAATCTCGTATTGTTACATCTGAAGCCACAATTTCTCAAGATGATCCTAGCAATCTAGAACTTCACTCAGCCAAAATAAAACGAGGCCGTATAACAAGAAGGCATGCAACAAGTGCGGACCGAAGAAGAATATTGAAGATGTATATACGTGATAAAGCTCTTCAATGAAGTATTTACTAGATAATGCAAGTGTTGCCATTGGCCTACATATATGCTGTATTCTTCCTACAAACTTGAATACTTCTTTCAAAATGATACAGTAGTCACATTTACTAATTAATGGTTCTGTATTGTCAGCACCTTGATCTTGCTCTTAGAGTGTTTGCCCTACAGCCCCGTCAAGACTGAGTCAAAACTTACCGAATATAAGAGCAATGTAGAATCACAAAAATACATCTGTGTCTGTCTTCATTTTCCACTACTTGAAATTATGGTATCTGGCATGCTGGAGAAATGCCGGCAGAGACCAAACGATGTCATATTTATGAGAGTTATCAGTGACCAGTGATGATGGGTAATTATCCAGCTGGAAGAACAAATGTCAATAATATTATAGAGAAATATATGGATCAGTTGCAACAAATTTTATTTATTTCAACAACTTCTACTTGACTTGCATTTGTAAATCGACTACTTTTCCATTGCTGAACATTCTTGATATAATTTTATCAATTGTGGTTTCCACAAACATTAATATAATAATGTACAATCGCAATATGAACGTAGACACATTGTAAATTGTTGAACCTTGAATCACTTAAATAAGACATGGCAAATCCTAACTTTCTATCTCTTCCTTGAAATAGAGAAATCTTTTCAGTATCCTGTGTTTTCATATTTTGCCTAAAAATTGTGATCATAATAATTTTTTCAAATAAGGAATTCTGGAAAATAAAAACGGTCATCACAGTTTATTACCCTTTCATGTAAGCAGTTAAATACTTGTAAGAGAAAAAAAACACATGAGCTTTTGTCTGTAAGAACATCATACAATTACCTATATTAACCATAATCATTTTGTCCTCTGATTGGGGAGATACCAGAGGGATACAAAATAAGGCAATCACAGAACTTAGTCCCCACTCAATCAGGCTACACTATTTTGGTCTTTTCTACATCTTTGCATAAAAGACAAATAAAAATTTCTTCACTGAGTCAAATTGATCTTACTGCCACTTCTGCCAGTATAACTAATTCATAGAAGTAAAAAAGAAGAAAAAAAATTGACTGGGCAGTGAGAGTGAGGCATTGCCCTGCTCACTGCATGTACATTAGTTTATTTTGAGATTTGTTTTTTATGGGTTCAGGTACAAGCATGCCCAAGACAATGGCACCCGCTTCACAGACTATCTTCTTGAAACAGCCTTTTAATGACTATGACTCATATATCTATTCTGAGAAACTCGGGCACAAATAATAATGTAACTTTTAACAAAACTAATATTTTGTTGACCAATTGTTCTGTCTTGTTGCTTATTTGTTAGCAGTTCACTCCACTAATTGGTTTCCAACATGACCATAGAGATAAACAATTTATGTTATACACTATGCAGGACAGTGAATAAATGTTTGGCACATCCATGGAATTCCAGGTGCAGTGTGTTTTGTATAAATTGAACAACAGCTTAGCAGTTCAAGTAGTCAAACTTAAACAACTACAGCTTCTTTTGAAAAGACCAGGACATTGAGCATAAAAGAGCTGGCATGGGCAAAGCCCCTCTTCAAGTACAGACTGTACTTGCTCATGAAAAGTTGATAATCTATCATACGAAATGTGTCCAATACTTACATAAGGAGACACACTACTATTTATAAAAGCAAAGAACTATCAAATTTTAGTTGGTTGGTCTTCATAAACCCTTTTCATCTACATTAATCAAAACACACACAAATCACAAATTAAAATAGCTTACAGTATTTTTTCTATGATCTAGATCACAATGTATTACAGTTTGAGTTATAAATAAAGTTATCTAATTAAATACAACAATTACCACATTGCCACTTCTCGTCTGTCTTCTAGCCCTGCAGTACTGCGCCTGTAACAAATGTTAATAGTATTGCTTATCTCTTTAAAAACGCACAGCAAGTATGAAGTGAAAACATTGTGCGTTTATAATATCCTACCTTAAAGCTGGATGTGATGGGATTTTAATCTCCTGCTGCTCTGCTTCTTGTTGCAGCTGAGGTTGCGCCTGCTGCTGCAGTTGCTGCTGTTGCTGCTGTAAAAGTTTCTGTTCCTGGTGCTGTCTAAGCAGCGACGACTGCCGCTGTGGAGGCGGCAGGTTGCTGAACGAGACGCGCACACTGGACGCCGTGCTGGACGCCGAGTCCTGGGAGTCTGTGCGCCTGAACGCGGCCACCTGGGACAACAAGGCAGAGACAATTCCAGGTCCGGGCCAGTGTAGAGGGCAAAGGTCATGCACGCGGCGATGGCGGATGCATCGTAGTGACTTCCCAGTGCCCATTCAGTTGAAGCTAAATCTAGCGCTAGAACCTTACCCTGGGAGGCTGCAGCCGTGGCTGTCGGGGCTCACGCTGGAAGGGGTACCTCCACGGTGACTTGGGCGGGTCCAGCTCGAAGGCGTCGTTGTCCAGGCCCTGGCGCAGCTGCAACTGCAGCTGGAGCTGCCGCTGCTCCTCCTGCTGCTTGCTGTTCGTGTCGCGGCGCGAGAGCCTCCGCAGGATCCTGGAGCCGAAGGCGGAGGGGCGCTCGAGGCTCGGCTTGCCGCGGGACTCTTCGATGATGATGTGTCGATCGTACGGCGTGTCGTAGTCCACCTCGAGCACGGTGGAGAAGCGGTGCGGGAACAGCATGTCGAACACGGCGATCACGAGGCCAAAGAGGACGCTGAGCGCGCCGGCCGCCAGCACCAGCCAGAAGCACCAGCCCAGACTGAAGTTGAGCTCCGCGCCCTCGAAGCGCACCATGAGCTGCGTCCGGGGGAGCAGGCTCCAGTACACGGCGTCTGCGACCAGCATGAGGCTGCCCGTCCCGGCCAGGCAGTACGCGCCGTACCGCGGCACCACGATCAGCAGCAGGTTGGTCACACACCACGCCGCGAAGGAAGCCCTGGGGAAGGGAGAGAAGTCTGTCAGTCAGACAGGGTCCCTGACCGGGTGGGGACCAGCAGCGCACCCGTCTGCAGCACCACAAGGCCGTGACTCACCAGAGGAGGATGGCGCAGTAGTAGCCGGCGCGTCGATACTGGCCGCCCCATGAGAAGCCCTCCTGGCCGAGGGACAGCGCCTCGGCCACGGTGAGGAGCGGGAAGGGCAGCCCACGCACCAAGCCCTCCCGGTAGCCCTGCCGCATGTCGCCCGCGCCGCCCCAGGAGAAGCGCTCGTTGAAGTCGATGTCCTGAGCCTCGGTCTGGTTCACCTCGGGCAGCGCCCGGAGCGTGATGTTGACATGTTGCAAGCCGATGTAGGCGCCCACTTCGGCGCGCAGTCTCTCCTTGGAGAAGGCCCGGTAGGTCGCCGTCACTTGGTTCTTCGCCACGTGCCAGCTGGAGCCTTGGCACGTTACTGGAACGGATGAGAGTAGAATAAGTATAGCACCACGGGCTGCTGCTCAATCCCTGGGGTCCCAGCAGCCCGGCGTCCACAAGGCGAACTTCCCCGCCCCTGCAGAACGCCTGCGGAAGCCGCGCAGGCAGCCCCGCCCCCCCCGTGTGTGACGGGACAGCCTACCCCGCCCCTGCAGGACGCCTGCAGAAGCCGCGCAGGCAGCCCCGCGCCACCCGTGTCCGACGGGACAGCCTACACAGCCCCTGCAGGACGCCTGGCGACCGGGCCCAGCGCGGCGCAGCGCGCTATGCGGTTCGGTCAGCCCCCAGCCAAGCCGACGCGACACAGATAGTGTAAATGTCAGTGGAAACCTCCAGCCCAGGTCCGGAGGGGGTCGGCACGCGACCTCCGTGACCCCCGCCGGCCCCCCCGCGGGGCAGCGACCCATCATTTTCAACATCAGTGCTCACTTTTATGGAGCCGCGCTGGACCCAGGCGGGTCCAGGCGCGTCCCATCGCCCGCTGGTATGTTGTCAGTTACTCGCTAATTATCATAGAAACCGCCGCCTCCGCCGACGAGGAGTGCGTATGAAGCTGTCGCCGCAGCGTGAGGCGTCCTGGCCCTCCCCGATGACATAACTCATTAACATGTTTGCGGAGGGGCCCCGCCCGGTCCCGCCCCCGCCCCGCATGCGTACGGAGGACGGCCCGGCCCGCGCCTGGCGTGTGTGGCACTCGGCGAGACGCGTCGCGCGGCGGTTTGTCGACCGGGTCAGAGAAAGTCAACCGGCGCGGGGATGTGGGAAGGGCGTGCAGGCGGTTGCAGGACAGGGCACGCGGGCAGGGAGGAGAGCGCGAGAGGTTATTAGGTAAGGGCGCGAGCGCGCGCACACACACACACACACACACACACACACACACACACACACAAGCGCGGCGCATGCGGTACTTACCGAGTATTGCGGTACCGACGAACAAGCTGAAGGTGACGCTGCTGAATGTCGTGAACCTCTGCAACAGGACAAATACCCATTACAAAAGATATTTCCGCGGAAAGAGCAAGATAAATGCGATAATTTAAAGGATAGTTATCGTTATTATTTGTGTTCGTTTGTCCATTGAAGAACCGCATAGAGATACAGACCTCCTTGCGCACCCCCGGGAAGATGACGAGGAAGGCGATGAAGAGCGTCCCGGCGGCCAGGAAGAGGGCGGCCGTCGTGACGTCCCCGGTGACCGTCGTCCGGTTGGCATGGCTGTACAGCGTGGGCCCGCCATCAACCCGGGACAAGTCAAACCAGCCCTTCATGCCGCCTCCCTGTTACAAGAAAAACAGACATTTAGTCAGCAGTCGAAAAACAGACCCCCGGTTCCAAATTGCTCCATAACATTCCAAACAACAAAAGGTGCAGAAAACAAAAGACGGTTATAGGCGGTTTTAGTCATGTGAATCCAGTGATTTTGTATTCTCTTGTTTATGCCCCAAAGCCATAGGCCTTCATTTAGGGGATATATGCGTCCGAAATTGGCTTCAAGTTGGTTACAGCCAATCAAAATACCCCAAAACAAACGGCGTTCTGGCTGTTAGACCACTACTGACTTCACGGGGCTATACAAAGACCATGAGAGCGTACAGAAAATAGAGTGCGAAATGGCAGAACTTGCTGAGGCCGTAAGCCGCCTTGTTGTCGTTACCGAACGGCTGTTCCTGTATAGGGCGGTGGCGCGCGGCGGGTGTGCGACCGGCTTGGCGGCCGGCTCGACACTGATCCGCGTGGGCGGAGGTGGGGGGAGGGTGGGCCATATCGCCGCCGCCACCTCGCCGCCCGCATATCGACGACAAACTCGACATCGCGAAGACCGCAGCGGTCTAACGACCGTCACCTGGATCGCTATCGGGCGAGACCGAGTCCAATGCAACGCGACGCGTGTCGTGGTCGTGTGCGTGGGCGCGCCGCCTACAGCGCCGCCCGGCCGTGCTCGCGCCCGCCCTCGAGACGCGTGCGAGACGCGTGCGGAACGCGTGCGATTCGCGCTCCCGCGGCACTGGCCGTGTCGAGGGCCGGGCCCGGGCCGTCGCCGACGATAGCACGGCGAGCGAACGGCAGCGGCCGGTGTAACAGCCTCGGCAGCAGCACTGCCAACAATTCTGGCTCTTCTGGGTCCACAATCAAATTCTGTGGAGTGACAATGGGACTATTCATTTGTAAAAGTGGCGTTCCTAATAAGCTGCGCGCTTTATCTGTCGGGCCCTGCGCCCTACACGGTAAAAGCATTGTTTATTTTGAGGAGAAAGGGAAAGCATTGAGCAACTCTCATTTAATTTTAGGAGAAGCCCTCAGATTTTGAGGTCGTTCCATCAAATAATTGAGGGAAAATTCCTACTTCTCCGAACAGCAGGAGCAAGCTTATGTTAACGAGGGTCGTTTTAGCGCATTAGCCCATGTGAGGCACTAGTCATCCACTAGGTAATGAATGGCCCACACTAGCTAAAGTATAACGGTCTCACACTTAATTTAATTGTGTGGTAAAGAGCTCGGCGGCTAGTCTACGCGAGTAGCAGTGCCCCGGTGGCGCCGTGACCGAGGCGGGGGCGGCGGCGGTGGATGCTCGGCCGTGGCATGATCAGGTAGGCCCTGGGGGCGGTCGCTCAGCGGGCTCCGGCAGGCCGGCAGGGGGCGGACATGACACTGCACCGCCCGCTGGAAGGTCAGGAGCGGCGGGGCGGGGGAGGGGCATATCTCCCGCAGGGCAGCGTCACGACGCTCAGCCGGATACTCGAGAAAAATTCGACAAAAGCTTCGCCGCCTCGAGCGAGTCCACATTCTCTTTCAGCCCCCAGAAGTATTACTTCGGTTTAGCGGGAAGATCCGAAGCAGCGGCGTGAACGCGCGCACGGGTTGACGTCTTCTCCGGGGAGTGCTTGTTGTCGGGCCGGGGGGCA
>NW_026267320.1:542893-547302 GCF_000697945.3 Frankliniella occidentalis | reverse complement strand
GGGGGCACCGCGTCGCACGTTTGCACAATCGACGCGCGCTCCGTCGCACCGCCGCTTCCGCAACGCGTGGGCCGCGCCGGGCCAGCCAGGCCAGGACCTCCACCGGAGGACCGCCGCCAGGACCCGCAGCAGACACCCGCGGAGGATGCGCGCGGCAGCCGTCAGGAGGATGCGCTCCCCGGCTCGTCCCGGAGGCGTCCCCGAGAGTTTGGAAAGTTTGACTGCTTTTGTTCGGGGTGGCGAAGGTAGGTGGAGGACCGGGGGACCCCCCGCAGAGGCGGACGGGCTGATCGGCGTAGGCGGAGAGGTGGCTGGATAAGAAAGCGCGGCCACAGACGTGTTACCGGGGAGGAGTGATCTGCTGGAATTAGCTTCTACTTGTCTTTTTTTTGCCACCCGTTTCGTTTTTCCGAGAAGCGTGGCGGCCGCGGCGGCGGGCGAGGGAAGGCCAGCCCGATAAACAACAAGGCGCTTTGTGATTGGCCCGGCCGAGCAAACAGCGGGCCAATAAGACGTCGGCGTGATCGGCAACACCTTAACCCTTCGGGTGCGGGCGGGCCTACAGGAGGGCCTACAGGCGGGCCTACAGGCGGGCCTACAGAGGGGCCTACAGGAGGGCCTACAGGCGGGCCTACAGGCGGGCCTACAGGCGGGCCTACACAGGAGGGCCTACAGGCGGGCCTACAGGCGGGCCTACAGGCGGGCCTACAGGCGGGCCTACAGGAGGGCCCCGCCGCCCAGCCCTGTCCTGCAGCCGACACGACTGCAGCGCAGCCTGCCTCAATGCCGCTGCCGCTGCTGCCGCTGCCTGCTGCTGCCGCGCTCGCACAAGAAAGACAACGGCGGCGGCGGCGGCGCTCACAGACGCGGTTATTTATGGAGCGAGTTCTGATGGAGTCCGCTGCTGCGGGGCGGCGTGCATGCCCCGGGGAGCACTGTACAGTACAGTACACTGCACAGCCTCCAGTGGCCTGGCCTGGCGTCGCTGCTGTGGTGATGTCACTCCAGGCTTCCTCCAGGAACATACGCCTCTGTCCGGCACCCCCGCCCAGCACTCCATCTCCCTCCCCCCCGCCGCAGCAGTCCCGCTCTCCGGTCGCCGCCTCCAAACAATTCCCTTTTCGACAGCAGCGAGTGCACAATCGCAACGCGATGCAACTGGAGGGGGCGGGGCCCTGGCGGCGGGTCCACCGCCCGGCCGGGCACCGGCGCATCCTGAACCGGCAGAGGAGCGGGCTGAAGGAGGACATTGCCATACAAGCGAATTTCTTCTGCGATTAAGAAAGAAGGGCTTCATTTGCACCGTAAAAAGTTTAAACTTTGCCATAGCCTTCAGTGAAACCTACAGCAACGTAGGTTACGGTGAAAAATCAATTTTTCTTATCAACCCATAACACAACTATTTATTTCCTGCTTCGGGACAGCCAGGTGTAATGCTCGAAAAGCCATCAAAATTTCGCTGATACCGTCGTCTGGACCGCTGCTAACAAGCTTACATTTGCATGTTGAAGTGGGTTGTGATTCAAATAGGGTATTCCGCTACAACACAATCGGAACCTAAAGAAGAAAAGCGTGACTACCCGATCTGTTTCCCCCTGAACGCTGATTTGCCAAAGATGGCGTTGCTGTGGCGGTCAGCCAATGAGCGCGCAGAGGGAAACAGATCGAGCAGTCATGCTTTTCTTCTTTAGGTTCCGGTTGGCTTGCAGCGGAATACCCTATTAAAAGGTAGGGACTCGGGCAATTCCAGAGAGGGTTTCCGTAGGTAGCATTATTGCTTGGTAAGTTTTAGTGGCATATTTTTATTGTAGAAATAGTTTTAAATTACCCACTGGGGTTCATTTGTGAAGTGGTCACATGGGGTGGCCGTCGCGCGCGATCACAATCTGGACTCTGCTTTTACTTCATACATGTCAAAAAGTGCATCGGAAACCACTACGCGAGTATCGGAAACTTTACCTTCGAGTAGGAGTAGAGGATGGCCACAACGGGACGGACTTTCTAAAAAACTCACACAGTGGTTTGCTTTTCTTTCGCTCTTTTAGAAGAAATCCCCAATAAACTGTCGAGATTCGCTTTTCAGACTTTACGATGCAGTATTTTTTTCTGACATGGAATTTTTTTTCCGCAGACTGCAGAAACTTGAGAAGGTAACAACTCCTTGAGCTCTACTGGGCCCAGGGCCACCGCCCGCGCGAAGGTTACCTAGAGCCTGGAGTAGAGCCAGAGTGCGGCCCGCCGACGAGGGGTAGGGGGGGGGGGGTCGCTGGCGAAGACACCAGGAAAGACAAGACAGGCGAATATGGCCAGCCTGCGTGAGGAGGCCTGGCGGGCCCGGCCCCAGCCTATCGCCGCATCGACTCGCCGAGCCAACTTCCCTCTCTTGAACAGAGTACCGCGACCGCGCACCGCGGCACGGGCCACCACAGGAACCTTATTTTATTTTCGTTTTTGCCAGTAAGCGGTCCCCTATTATTATACTTACTCAGGCACGATACCTCCAAAGGCTCATGACGCGCTCGCACTCCTGGAAACCTCGTACATCCGTCCTGCGAAACAAAAGAGAGACGTTGTCATTGGAAGGAGAAGCAATAAAGTTCCGTGCAGCACAGTGTCCTGCACTGCAAAAAATTATATGGCAGGAAAAATGACAGCATCAACCGCTAATTATTTTCCAGCAATGTCTGTTATTCGAATAACAGTATTGCTGTAGTTTCAATGGTTAAAATTTGTTACGGAGAGCAATGTACAGGACCACCGTACAGGCAAAACCGGACGAAACTGTCTACAGTGGAGCAGTATTCGTACACTGTACCGTGTAAAACCTGGGCTTTCCGGTGCTACAGCGAGACTGTACTTCGCGCTCTGTACCCTAGGTGCGGTGACTAAGAGCGGCAACTACAGTAACGCCGTAGATCGTGCCGTATTAGACTCTAATTTTTTTTTACAGTGTGATCTGCACCGCCGGGACGTAGAGGCAAGCCCTCTGCTCTTGCTCTCGGCTGGGTCCGCGGGGATCGGGTCCCGTATGAAAAAGAATGCCCATTTTCCGTCTTTTGCTAGTCTTTTTGTGAATACCGCTAGAACACACCTAAGCCAGTACCAGAACACTCCTAAAAGGCTCCCGCGAGACGAGAAAGAGACGTTTCCAGCAAGCCTTGGATCGCTCTTTGTGGTATTTCAGTCGTGTCGTGGTCGTCTTTTCCTTGTCTCGTATTCGTCTCGAAAACGGTCGATTTAGAGACGGAAACGAGATGACGAAGAGACGGCCGGGCAGATGACTTCGACACAAAAGTGAAGCGACAGCGAGTCGAACGCAGGCCCAGCAGATTACTAGTCTGCGACGCTGCCGACTGAGCCAGACGACTTGTCTGAGAGACAGTGCGTGCGGCGCGAGTCCCTATCGGCCAGCGGTGGTCCCAGGCGGTCCACGAACATAGAGTGCCGACCAGCGCTGGCCGATAGGGACTCGTGCCGTACGCACTGTCTCTCAGACAAGTCGTCTGGCTCAGTCGGCAGCGTCGCAGACTAGTAATCTGCTGGGCCTGCGTTCGACTCGCTGTCGCTTCACTTTTGTGTCGAAGTCATCTGCCCGGCCGTCTCTTCGTCATCTCGTTTCCGTCTCTAAATCGACCGTTTTCGAGACGAATACGAGACAAGGAAAAGACGACCACGACACGACTGAAATACCACAAAGAGCGATCCAAGGCTTGCTGGAAACGTCTCTTTCTCGTCTCGCGGGAGCCTTTTAGGAGTGTTCTGGTACTGGCTTAGGTGTGTTCTAGCGGTATTCACAAAAAGACTAGCAAAAGACGGAAAATGGGCATTCTTTTTCATACGGGGTCGGCTTGGGCTGCGTCATTTCAGCATGGTGGGGCAAAGCTGAGGCGGGCGAAGGCGGACGAAGGAGTGTACTTTGGGCCTAGGGGCTGTGCTGGGCTGCGCTGGGCTGGGCGTTGCTGGGCTTGGGCTGGGCTGCGCTGGCCCACGATAGTCGTGAGCTGGCGCGCTCGCCTGGTCCAGCGGCGGTCTGTCGTGGAACCGAGCCCCCTAGAGCTGCCCCCGCGCCGTGCCCCGTCCCGCACGGCCCCACGCTGTTGGCAGGGACGCAATGCAGAAAGGAGTTTCAGGTGAAGCAAGCAGAGAATATGAAATGGTACGTAGGACTCGAGCATCTGGACTCGGGCAAGGCCGGCTAGAGCAGTGGCAGCGGTGGGCTGCAGGCTCTGCAGGTGCACTTGATTATTAGGGATCCCACGACTCTATTCTTTCTGCTGAACCGCTCTCCCTCCCCAAGCCACTGGGATTGTGCGAAGGAGCGCCTCTCTCCCTCTCTCTATCTCCCCTCTCTTCTCCCTCCCTCCCTCCCTCCCTCTCTCTCTCTCTCTCTCTCTCTCTCTCTCTCTCTC
>NW_026267320.1:540269-542155 GCF_000697945.3 Frankliniella occidentalis | reverse complement strand
GGCCGGGGCTGAAGGGGAGGGGAGGGCTTTGCAAACCGATTAGATCTCAGACAGTCCGCGGCCCGGCCGCCGCCGGCCCCGAGCAGCCGGCATCTTATTATGGCTGTGGAACAAGAGCCGAGACTAACGCGGGGGGAAATGGGTAAAAGAGTTCGAAGGGAGCCAAAAAGCGGGTCCACTGCGTCAGCAGTCAGCACCAGCACACAGCAGTGGAGGGGTTGGGGGCTATTTAATTTTACCGATGTGAAAAAAGAAGAAAGTACAAGTTATAATATCGTGTGAGCTTATTGTTTGGGATGGGAGAGCACGTGCCGTTGTAGGGCAGGCCACGGCTATACGGACATGAGCCCACCTGGAGTTGAGCCCGAACCACTGTAGGCCCAAGCAGTGTCCGATATAAGCCAAGCTAGATGTAGCCAGGACCAAATCTAACGAGTCAGACTCGGAACTAGGCTCACATCGGGTATTAGTCAGGCCCACAGTGGTTCGGGCTCAACTCCAGGCGGGCTCATGTCCGTATAGCCCAGGCCATTTCGTCTATAGCAAGTGTATCCCGTCCGCCTATCAACAGTGTTACTTTAATTCTTAACATTATCTTATAGTGAATTTATTTGTAGTTATCGGTTTACAATATGATATACCTAATGAACTTTTTAAGAAAAATAAACACCAAATCTGAATGAAACAAATTAAGACTGTTATCGGCCTCAGAGTGTTTCTAGGACTGATTAGCTGAAAACACCTGCTAATCTGAAGTGGTCGACTGGGAAGACCGACTTTGACTTTTACCGTGTATTCGTTTGAATACGCCGGAGAAAACGTACACCATAAACTCGCCATAAACGTAGACTCACAAAACGACACTCGCTAAAGGCCTTTCCTGACTGATCTGTAATTAGTGGAGTACAGACTTTCGTTAGTGAGCACTCTCTGGCAGTGGCCAGCGCCAGCAGCACAGCACCCCTGAGTCCGCAGCATGACTCGTGGTGGCGGCTGGCAGCCGTCCTTGCGTGGCCGGGCGGGGCGAGGCGGGGCGGGGCGTGGTGGGCCGCTGCGGCGCCTCTCCCCCAGGCAGGCAGTGCCGCGCGGGCCGGGGCCAGAGTTTCTGCCGGCGCCAACAGTGGCGGCGCTGATTGGACCCGGGCTGGACCGTGGTGCTGATGTTCGGCCTCACCTCAGCGCACCGGAGTTGGGCCAGCTGCAGTCGGACTGCAGGGGGCCGCGGGGACGCTGAGGAAGATTGGTGTGGTTGTGCGAAATGTCAGTGTGTCTCGGTCCCGTCCCGGTCCCCTCCGCGGCGCGGCTCGGCAGCCGTGGTCGGCGCCGCCCTTCACACTCCTCAGCCACTCGCCTCGCACGGCAGCCCCTTACACCTCGACGACATGCCATCAAAGCACGCGCGCCGAGGGGACCAATTAGGAGTCGTCGTGAAAGATGGATACGCAGACAGCAGGTTGCTCAAATTCGGCGAAAGAGGAAAAATTGCGGTCGACTTGGGGGGGACAAGCCTTGACTAAAACGCGCGTTTGCAGTGTAGTTACGATGGGCCATTGGTCCCAATCAGTGTCTGCAAAGGGCCCGTAACAGACCGCCCGTTTGTAGACACTGAGTCGAATGGTTCGAGACTCGTGAGTACTCCATACTCCATGCACGGCGGCTCGCATTGAATGGGGGGCAAGTATCCATTCTACAGAATGAGTTGAACCAGAATTCTTGAATCAAGTACGAGGGGAAATCGACCACTCAGCGGCAGGTCATCCTGGACCGAATGTCAACCAAGGCCCCATTTTTTAAAAATCACCAAAACATTTTGAAGTTTGTTTTGAGATATTCAACTTTTTTAAGCTAGGGTCCATAAATCAAAAATGAAAATATTTTTTAAAATA
>NW_026267320.1:529554-531804 GCF_000697945.3 Frankliniella occidentalis | reverse complement strand
AGGGGGCCGGGTTGGAGGGGGCGGGGGCAAGCGTGCACAAGTGCTTTTTAATCGGCCACAAAATGTTGCTCAGCTTTAGAGGCGCCTCGCAGCGCACTGCCGTACTGCCGTGCAAGCGCAGAAAACAGTTGTTCTGTTTTTATCATCCGTAAAGGTCACGCTTTCAACCGAAATACATCTTAGCAAATATATTTGCTAATGTATTTCCTACCGTGGATTGCTACGCAAATCAGTCTTCCTCTATTAATCAAAATTAAAAATTGACTACAGAGTGGGTTGCTCAGCGGAGAATGTCACATCAACAGATATCAGGACGAGGAATTCTCATACATCATCATAGCAACTCGTCTTGAACGAGCTCGGTCCGATTGCAGAGCGAGCGCGCTGACCACTGCGCTACGACTGCTGCTCTGACAAAGGCCAGCTCCGATGCGGGGAGTTTACACAAGCGCTCTCCGTCGGTGAAAACCAAAAGCATCCCTGGTGGGGATCGAACCCACGACCTTCGGATTAGAAGTCCGACGCGCTATCCTCTGCGCTACAGGGACTGTTGACAGCAAGAGTCTTCGGGGTCGCCACCAGGTTGCTCCGGAATTTCCACGGACAGCCGAGGAGAAAGGGGAGGGAAAGAGAGGGCTACGATTTGGAGGATCAGAAGAACAGGGACATAAACCTGACCAGGTAAAGTACAGTGCGCCTCAGGGACACAGCGCACATGACTAACGCGTGAGGAGAGAGAGGAACACAGAGTCAGAGAGACAGACAGAGACAGGGCAAGAGAAGAGACCCAAACGCAAGGACCAGCCTGAGCGAGAGAGAAAGGAACAGACGCCTCTCCGCTCCCGTCCCCGTCCCGGGCGGAAGCTAATGAGGGCGGAAGCGCGACTGGCACAAGTCGGATTGGATCGACGGCGCGCCACACACTCAAGGCGTCGCGGCGTGGCGTGGCGTGGCGTGGCGTGGCGTGGCGTGGCGGGCCGGCGGCGTCCCCAGAGACAGGCCCGCGGACCGCGCCGAGCCGAGCCACGCCCGGCCACGCCACGCCGTGATACGCCCTACGGAGGTGCGCCGCGCCACGCCGCGCCGGGTAAGGCGAGCGCCCAGGCCTTCCCGCTCCAATACGGCCTTGAGGCCCGCGGCCCGCCACGCCCGCCGCGGCGAGGTGTGCGTCGCGAGCGCGCCGAGGCACAGGGCAGGCGCCACTCCCCCTGTCACATGATCTGCAACAACAGCTGTCCGTGCCGGAAGCTCAATGGGCTGGGCCGCCGGGCCGGGCGGTAGCGTACGTTCCTCCACGTTCCGCTTGTACGTCAAGCCCCCGCGTCAGACGAGCGGACATCGCGCACGACCGTGGAAAGACACAGATCAAGATTGTTCTCCGCCCGCGCCCCTCGCCGCGCCCGCTCACCAGCGCGCGCGAGGGGGCGGGAGGGGAAGGGGGAGACCTGGGGGAAGGGGGGTAGCGGGAGCGCGTCAGCCAAACGTCAGCCCGCGGGCCGCCGGCCAGTGGACGGGTGGGTGAGCGGGCCCGGTCCAGGGGGCGTGCTTTGTTTCACCTTGCACCGCGCTGCGCTGCGCCCAGGCCTGGCAGCACCCCGCCACGCCAAGCTCTGGGCTTGAGCAACGGACAGCGCAGCGAGGGGGCAGCAGCGCCGTGTCGTGGCGCTCAAGAAGGCGGTAGGCTGGTGGCGGTCACGTCCGAGTGCTAATGGCAGCCTTTATTTGAGCGCAATCAGCGGCGGCGAGGGCGCGGCGCAGTGCATGCTAACTGACCACAGAGGAGGCGGGGGCGGGGCGGACGCTCGGACGCAGCATCCGCCGCGGGGGGCGGCGGCGCGGCGCTCAATGCCAGGCGCACGCAGCGCCGCGCACGTCGCGGACGGACAGGCGGCGGTAATGGCTTCAATCGGCATGCAGCTGGCCGCACGAGCCGCAGGTAAGTATTGGCAGAATGCGGAAGGAGTCGGCGGTGTGGCGTCCCCCCCCCCTCTCCCCCCTCCCCCGCAGCGTCGCGGAGAGCAGGTGCGCGGTGACATACACGCGGGTCCACGCTGCTCGTCGCCTCACGCGTCCGTGTCGGTCGGCGACAAAGAACAAGAAATTATTATCTCGCGCTGGAAATCGAAACTGCAATTGAATAGTGAGGATAATGTTATGCACTACCGCGTTCGCAGCCGCGGCACTACCGCGCTGCCGTGACCACCTCCGCGGCGAGCGCCGTGCGAGAGAGAGAGAGAGAGAGCGAGCGAG
>NW_026267320.1:522884-527789 GCF_000697945.3 Frankliniella occidentalis | reverse complement strand
CGGGGGTAGCGAGTGTGGAAGTAAGCAGGTCGCTGTAAGGGGGTCACTCGAGCCGGCGCGGCGCCATGCCACTGCTGCCGCGGACGCATCGCCCGCCCATCAAACCTCCGGCAACCGTTTGTGTGACGTTACCACTCATGTCCGTGCGCCATTCCTCTCCGTGTGAAGATGACCACTTCTAAATGGGAAGCCCGCCGGCGCGCTACTTCAAAACCGATCAACCCCTCGTCCAACGCCGTCCGGAATCTCCGCCTCCGCTCTCGAGACACTCATTCTTTCGACAGTTCCGGCGAGCGGGTGACGTCAGCCTCAGTGTCCACTCGGTGGTGGGCGCCCCATCTTCCTGGCGCGGCGGCGGCGGCCGCGTGGACCGTGGCGACAAGGTCGTCACGCAGCTCATGCTCCGACTGCCAGGGCGCGCGGAGCTCATCTGTGAGTCGCGCCGCGAGCCGCGGGTCACACACAGAAACAACAGAGCGTCCCCCGGGAACTAACGAGGCACGATTTAGAGCCGCGAACCTCGCCGCCCGGCGCCAAGGGCAGCGGCGGCAGCGGGCCGCCGCGTGTTCAGCAAACATGGGCGCGTAAGAGGCGAGTTTGTCAACACGAGACGCCGCCGCCGCGGGTCCGCCGCCGCCAACGCCTCCGGCCACTGCACGACGCCGTGCACACCGCGCCGTCGTCCACTCGACATGCAGCAGCGTCCACTCCACCCGCCGTCCACCCGCCGTCCACCTGCCGTCCACGGCCGCGGTGACGCAACACTTCAGTCCGGATGAAGGAGCCTCCGCCTGCAGCCTCCGGAGGAGGAGGAGGGGGAGGTGGCGACTACTACCTGCTACAACTTTGTAAACCCACCTGGAGTTTTTTTAAGGGGGAAGGATGAGGGTGGGGAGGCGCGGGGGCTTTTCTTTTCCGTTCGCTTAACGGAGGACAGGAACATCGACATGTAGCTGGCCAGTTTGTTGTTGATGAATGACAACACAAAACGTTTTAGTGGCGAAACGGGAGCAAGCTGCATGGCAATGTACAACAAGCGCGCGCACGCCAGGATGCCGTCGAGAGGACGGTCGCGTGCGCGGGGGGCTCGCGCCGCGCTCACCAGAGAGCTCAACAAGTGGTTGCGAGACGTCGCCGTGTTTCCGACGGAAGAGACGCGAGGCAACAGCAGTTTTGTAGCGGCGGCGCAGGCGGCGGCACCGCTCCCGGCAGCGACCACTAACAACGACTCAACGCAAACTTACACATGCAAGCGGGCGCCGCGGCCCGCGGCCCGGGCTGTTTGCGCCTATTGTTCTTGTCCACGCTGCCGACGCTCTCCGCCGCGGTGCATCGTCGCTACAAACACACATCACACACATGCTCACACACTGAATGTATGCCCGTATTTCAGGTATTCCAAGCCAAGCAATTGCACAGATTACATAAAATTTCTAACAGTAATGCAGACACAATGTATTACATTGTTATGTAGAATTTTTGGTACGCAATTTTGTCAGAATTTCAGTTGACGTGTGTGCATACATTTAAAAAGTTTATTTGAAAAAAAAAAGAGAGTACATAAACATTTAGTTTTCAGTCCCACGGGATAACCATATTATTTCAATACACGTTTCCTCATTATTTTCGAATCCATATCGTGGATGCCAAAACAAAAATCTTCCCACAGTGTAGCCATTAGCAGCTCTCCGATGGGCAAGGCTAATAATCACTCTCTATAAACAACAACTCATCGCGCAGCGCCGGGATGGAGGTGCAGAGAAGAGAGGCCCTCCTCCTCGCGACGCGCCGAGGCTGCCCCCCCCCCCCTCCTCCCCCTTTCCCCCTCCTGCCTGTGAATAAATCATAAATTTTATTATGCCCTTCCTTTCGCCTTGGACCAGCGGATACCGTACAGCCAGTGGCCGCGCGCGCCGTGAGGCCGAACACTCCCGCGCGGGTTCTGCCGTGTTCACACCGGAGGGCTCCGACCGGTCCCCCGACACCTGATACACCCGCTCGTAGGCTCACGCGAGTTCCCCTATGGATCGGAAGCTCATCTCGCTGACCATCGGCACGAGGCCCACCCAAATTTACAGCACATCGTATCCGAGCGTTAGTAGACAGAACGCTTGGCCTGCTGCTCTGTCCCCGTGTTGTCCTTCCCCGCACTACTCGTCTTGCACGACATGGCGCGGTGCGGCTCGACTAACCCATCCTAAGCCGGCCCCAGCCTCCCAGCCTCGGCGCGGTGCGCTCCGGAGGGGATGAGGCAAGCCCAAAGGCGAGCCGAGCGAGTGCCTCTAATGTTATCACGCGCCGTGTCCCTGCCGCCGCCATGCAGCGCAGCGCCGAGCCGAGCCGCACGCGATTTTAATGAAACAAACGCGCTGCTGTTGCTGGGAGACTGGCGACTGGCGAAGAAGGTTGCCGTCCGCCGCGGCGGTGCCGGCCGTGCGAGTGTAAGTACAAGCCAAGTCCGCCATTAAGGTATCGCAAGGTCGGTGAGCCCTAGAGACCCTCTGCCGGCCCCGAGCCCCGGGCCCCGGCGGCGCCCGCCTGCAGTGCCGCGACCTCCACGACCGAGTTGTAAAAGGATGCGGCGGCGAGTGCCTCCCGGAGGCCAAATTGTAGTGCAAATTGAAGCAGTCGCTCAGTGACTGTCCCGCCACTCCCGCTCTGCGCCCGCGGGGCGGGGTGGCGGCCGGCAACAGGACGCGGCTCGGTGGTAGCTTCTTTCGCCCCCCCTCCCCTCCCCACCGCTCCTGACCTTACCCCGATAACATTGGTGACGTCCGGGCCCTGCCGAGCTCTGCTGACTCCTGAGAAAATCCTTGGGGAAATGAAGACATTTGCGTGAGACATTAGGCCATGATGATCTCTACCATAGCGAAAGTGCTTTAGTGCTCCACCACACAGAGTCATGGGGAATTATACAAGATGAGATTATAGTACTTAGGCGCGGCGCCAGCGCCAACTATGTATTCTTCAATATATTTTTTCCAGAGTTGTTGGAGCGAGGTTGGTAGGACTGCGTGGTTCCCACGCCCCACGGGCAAAGTCCGACTCGCGTGCCCAAGAGCGCCTCCAGCCACAGGCTGCAGCCACGGGCTCCAGTCTGCGTGCCGCACTCACTCCAGCGCATGCTCCAGCGCATGCTCCAGCCGAGGCTCCAGTCGAGGCTCTAGTCGAGGCTCCAGCAGTGCGTTGAGGAGACACGGCGGCCGAAGTCAGGCCCGCCGGGCCGCTCCAGGTCCAGGGTCCACCCGGTCCCCGCCGCGGCCATCGGCGGGAAGGCCAAGGGAAGTCCCAGGTCCGTGTGTGTTTGTGCCTCCGTGGAAGGTCGGCGCTGGGCTACGAGGCAGCGTCAATCGGACGGCCAGAGAACAAAGGAATGTTTAGGATTTCTGGGATTTCTGATATGAGGCATTTTATTGGAGTAAATCAAAGAATGCTAGAGAACATCACACGCCTTCGATTGTCATTCGGAAATCGCCTGAAACAATAATTTAAAGGCTTGTGATGTTCTTGAAATGACCTTCCCACCCGATCCTCTGCATACGCCAATCAAATGCCTATTTACAGTCAAATTTGTTTATAACTCAACAGAAAACACAGTGAAAATGATGAAACGGTAAAATTCCTTTGTAAAGTAAAGACGGCGCTTTACTTAAGGGTACAAAATTTCTTTGATATTCACAACCAATTTCTTTTAAAACAAGAGAGCAGTTTTCTCGGTGAAAATTCGCCCCTTTTCTGGTGGTCGGAAGTACATTTGCATCGCTGGAGAGCCTACCCCTGACGTTATCGCTTGTTTGAAATAAGTTCTGCGGGGACTTACTGTGAGGCGAGGACAATGCGGCTGCTGCGCCGCCGACTGGGGAGAGCCAATCGGGGGGCGCGCAAGAAACCTTTCCCCGGGTTCTTTCCGATGAGGCGCCCGGCTGCCTCCGGCTGCCACGCCATCCGGCGCACTTCCCCTGTTGGTCCAGCGCACCCGGGTTCACCGCCGCGAAGGCCAGCCTCCTGGCCGGCCGGGCGCGCGCGTCCCACAACGGGGCGCGACCACCGTGACGTGTGACGTCCGACTCTGATTCACTCTCATCTTGTAAGCGTCATCGTTTAGCGCAGGCGTTCCGGCGTTGTCGTCCAAGGTCCAAGGTTTGAGATGAGACAGTCGAATGGGTGCATCGGAAGTGATGACTCTCGATGGAATCGTGAACGCGACGTCACTTTTCGGTTCAGAGAATGGAGCAGTGCGTCTCGCGAATGGGAATTTTGCATGCTGCCATAGCGTTGAGGGGTTCCAAACGCAAAGCGTCCTCGCGTATAGGAGCGAAAAAGGTATTATTCTCTCGTAGCGAGACATTTAGTTTTCATCTTATTTTTCCGATGCCCGACCGAGGCGGAAACGAATTGGGAAATTCACTACAGAGTCACGGTCTCTGTGTTAATGCGGGATGATCAGCGGGTAATAATGGGTTAGTCTGGAGTTGATTCTGGGTCTAGGGTAAAAGGGGTAATCCGAGAAAAGTAAAATCGATCAATCGTCGTTACGAAATTCCCAAGATCGGCCTGTGCAAGCGCTCATGGCGCCTGGTGGGTAGGCACAATCTTGCCTGCAGTGCATACGTGCACTGCGTGGTGGCCGGTGGCCTACCCTGAGTTTCGCAGGCGCTAAGCTCCCGTAGATAGTGAAATGATTCTGATGAAACGGATATACTTTCTGGACGACGTCTAATCCAGAGCTATTGTAAACGAGATGCCATAGCCACCAGCCCTCCCTCCTTCCCCCTTCCTCGCAAAAGACACGATCGAGAAGAAACCGAAACAGTCTTGAGAGACGACGTGGATTGTGGAGGTCTCAAGTTCACTGACCTGGCACTTTTTTTGCATCGTTTTTTAGCCCGCCCTTCTGCTTTTAAA
>NW_026267320.1:498686-521366 GCF_000697945.3 Frankliniella occidentalis | reverse complement strand
CACGCCCGCCCTGCCCCGCCCCGCGCGCATCGCATAACGAAACTGGTTCGCAGGCGGGGTCCCGCACGGCCCATGCCACTTCCAGTACTTCCATCGATGGCATGACATCGGCAGGGCTCCGCGCCGTTGGAGGCAACAACACGATGGCATACGGCGTGCGCGCCCTCTCTCACGTCGTCTCGTCACGTGGCGTGGCGGGGCGGGGCGATGAGGCGTGGCGAGGTCTGTCGAGGCTCGGCGAAGGCGCTGGGGGCTGGCTCCGGCTCGCGCCGCTCGCGGGCAAAGACCTGAGGTAAGGTCAGTCCAGTCCCCACCTCGCTGGCGCGGGCTGCTTGTCTTCTCGGCCCCTGCAACAGTCAGTCACTCGGCGCCGCGCCTCGCCGCCACCGGAAGCAAACCATGCTGCCAACAACAGAGCCAACACCGCCAGCACCAGCGGCAGTCCAGCCGCCGCGGCGTGGCGAGGCGTGGCGTTGCGCAGCCATCGCGGCCGACCTTCCTTATCCTTTTCATTTCCTCGACTGATTCACCTCTGCTCCAGGCTCAACCCCCGCCCCCCGCCCTGCCCCCCGCCGCGCGGCCGCCGCTAGAGCGGGGTCCCCGTGGGAGGGAAGGGAAGGCGTGACGGCAGCCAAGACAGATGGCGCCAGACACCGACACCATCCATCGACCGACTCGCGCTGCCTGCAGTCGCCGCCAGCCCCGCCCCGCGCGCCGCGCTCCGCGTGCGAGCCGAGCAGTGCGTGAGGGCCAACGACCGAAGGCGACATTTGCCGCGGGACTACCGCCTTCGCCTCGCTCAACTGTGTGGCCGCGCGGCCCGTCAGGGACTTCGGGGCAGTGCACCCGGCCCCGCCACCACGCGCGCTCCTATCGACGCCAGCCCTACATGAAGGACGAATTCGTCGTGAAGGAAATAAACGGCAACGCTTTGACCTAGGTCAGGACGTCAGGACAGGGATGACCAGTTCCATCCACCCGCGAGAGATCGGGGAAAAAATAGAGACAACAAGCAACAACCAACCACCACCAAAAAACTGCCCCGTCTACCTTGCCCTCGACTCGGCCCACCTTGTCCCCAGCCGGTCCGGTCCGCCCGGTCTCGCGCTTTGCTTGCCCGTGAGAGGGTCGACGCGATGTGTTATTGCCAAAGGGCGAGAAATAGATTTGGCTCGGAAATCGGCGGGTCGGCGTCACTCTGACTTCACGGGAAAAACATGACTTTGTCGTGGGGGTAACTCTGTAGGATAGGCTAAATTTGATAATTCGATACCCTCAACCAGGAGTTGGTTGTCACTGCCGAGCACTTGTACGAATAGAATTAACAAAATCTAGCTTGGTTCTGTTCGAACAAGTGCCTGGTCGGGACAATCAAACTCCTTGTTGAGGGTATCGGATTCTCGATTCCAGCTATCAAATTTAGCCTATCAAGCAGCGAGTCGATCTCCACAACAAAGTCTTTTTATTTTCGTGTTTGTGTTAAAACTGTGTTTGTCCCGGTTGGGCCATTCCAGATGCTCACCACAGTCATTTTACTAGTGCAAGGTGTGCCGTGTGCCGTCGGCCCCGCACTAACTAATGAGTTATACTGTCCTGCATGTACGCGCGTGGGCGGGCTGCCTACTCGCTCGGGGCCGCAAGCAACGCGCCACCCGCGGAACAGGAAAGGGTCCTATAGATGGTATACAGATTCTTTTCATTTCATTTGACTATATTTGTTCTCATTTAGTCGTACAAATTGACTGAAAAGCACGCCCTCCATGTCAAATGACATCATTTCGATATTTTCCTGTTCTAATGGTGTGAACGTGGTCCGTGCGGTTGTGTCGTGTCGGTAGACGGTACATTTGAAGGTGGCGCCGAAGTCGCTACTACAGAAAATGAGCGGCCTCCTGGGCGCACCTTTGTAGACATAATACTTTATACGGTCCAACTGGGTGTCGTGAAAATTAAGCAGGGTGATTCTCCCGGATTCTCCAAAAGGTGCCTTGCAGTAATGCCCCTTTCTCATGCAGTATGATAGAGAAGGAATGTGCATCAATGCAAATGCACACTTAGGAGAAGCAACCTGATGGCCAATGTTTAACATGTGCAAAGGTGCTCCAAGGGGAGGCGCCGGCACTGCCTTTTCTACAGCAAGCGACTTTTGACAATTCGACTCAGAAATACTTCGTATTGATTGTATGTAAACCTGTCACCCATCCCCGTACCTTCGTATGGTATTTTGATGCTGTATACAGAGAACTAAAGAATATAGCAGCGCCGCTGAGACACCCTCACCACTAACACTCATCTGGACCTTTCTATTTCTAACTGAGGGACGGGACGGGGGAAGTCCCTGTGACACAGGTGTTCAGGGTTTTCTTTTAAGGTACTAGGGTGGTGTTCGGCAAACTATTTGCCTAGTTACTGGACCGGGGGATAGAACTGGAAATTGCCTACCCATTGGAAGGGCGACCCTCCTGACCCATCCTCGAGATACGCGCCCCTTCCGGGGGAACCGACGTTCCGGTAAAGGGCGATCGCGGATTGGCACAGACGACAGCGACGAGGAGGGCCAATGACTTAAAGGAAAGAGGAAAGTCAGACCATCACCACACTACTCAGCCTGATGGAGCAGTGCAGTCACAGTCACGGCTGGTCGTAGCCACCGAGTAGCCATGGAGTAGCCATGCATCCGCATTCCGCCCGGGCCCGGCCCGGGCCCAAGGCCACTCGAGCGCCAAGCGCCCGGCGCCTGGCGCGTCTCAGGCGGCCAGTCAGGCTGCCTGCTGTCTTAGTCCTAGGGCCACAAGGGTAAGGGGTTCTATCACACTTCACAGAAACTGGTCATTCAGACAAACAAAAGATTGTAAAAATTACATGCACGTCGAGTTCATTTCATTAAGAAGGTAAAATACTTCTTATTTAATAAAAAAAGGAAAAATAGTAACAGTCTATGGACATTGATATTTACATGTGTACAACATACATAATACAAGGGAAAACCTCAAATGACTCGAGTGTGTTAAGAAGAATGGTAGACTTTGTCTATTTTTTTACTACACCTGACTAGATGTAAACAATTTTACACAAACTTTGAATTTTAACTTGTAATTAGACTCATCGTTATGCATGTCAAACACACCAAATTTGATTATGATTATGAAAACAATTTTATTAAATTATCAATTGTTAAAAATTTAGTCTAAAATAATGAGGGAGTCTGATGGGTCTTCAAAACTATTCTAAGTAAACGACTTCCTGGGAGGTGTTTTAACGTCTCTAACTGTGTAAGTAGGTATTCTGAAGAAAAAAAAGGTAAAACAAAACTTATGAAATATGATATATGAGGATAAGGACAAAGAATCTTAGGACTTAATACTTACGTTTATTCCCATAGGCACAATTTGCTGCCAGTGCAACTTGGACAGCTTGTCCAAATCTGTCCAGAGCTAGTTCCAATGCTTGATGTCCTTCATGGTTAAGTTCTGGAGGAGCTCTTTCTGAAATTTTCAGTTGATTGCTGTACCAAGTTTGAATGGGTTCCACAATACCAGCAATATGTTGAACTGATACAACATCCTACAAGAACAATTTAAATTATACTTTTAATACAGAAAAGTGCTTGTGTTTTGGAATTTTAGGTGAATTTAAATAAAAGACAAATGAATAAGAATGTAAACTTAGATTACCTTGACACTATTTACACGATTCACAGTAGGATAAACATTTTCAACAAGGCTTTCTAACAGAGCCAAATGTAGTTGGGAGTACAAAGGAGATTCTTTCCCTGAATCATCTCCATTTCGATTATCCATTCCTTCAGTTTTAAAACTAAGTTTTGTACTTGCAATTCCATTGGACGATCCATTTGATACATCACGCGACTTTTTACAAGGGACTGATAAGGTCAGAAGAGGGTATAAAACACACCACCTAGAGAAAAATGAAGATTCAATTAAACAAGAGTGAAATTCAAAAGTAAAAGATGGAAATAGTAAGTTTGAGAGATTACTTAAAAAGACCAGCAAATGGCGTTAAGGCAGCCATAGGTATACTTCCTAAAGGAAGCAGAGGTTGTAGATTGACTATTAATGCTGCCAAACATAAGCGGGGATTATCTGAAACCCACTGTGTTACAACTTCCAGGAGAGCAGCTGGAGGTGGACTGAAACCATCCTTTTGTTCTAAGGTAAAAAATTAGAAGGTTCAAAAATAGATTTCTAATACATTCAAGCATGAAACAGTGCTATAATCAAACTTACCACTGCTTGCATACATTTCGGCAACTGTTGTGAGGAAGTTTGCAGTGAAATGTGGTGCAAGTGCTGGTAAGTCTTGAAGGCGGGTTACAGCCTTTGGTACCAGGACAAAGTAGTCCTTGACTAAACCCTCAGCCAATTGGAGAACCAACCTTTTCCAACAAAGTAAGCAATCATCAGAACAACATATTTCAGGCAATTTAAAAATCATAATCTTATTTTTTAAATACTTTATGAACTAACTTTGAGGTACATCCAAGCTGTTGCATCCAAATTCCTGTTGAGTCAAGAACAGGTTTGTTTTTGGTGGAAATTGCCATAGAAACTAATTGAACCAAAGCCTGGGCTCTTCCTTTGCTGGTAGTTGGAGGAAAAAGTGATAAAAAAATTGTGTTTCGGGCTGTATCTCCATTAGGTCCAGCAATAGCCCCAGATGGACCAGAACCACCAAACTGCACTCCAGCAAAGTAATCACAAAGCAGTTGTGCTAACTGGAGTTGCTGAATACAAGTCAGCTGAAAAAAAAAATGAAAAAAAAATGCATCAATTTAGAGCAAACAGCATATTTTAGATTGACTAAACCAGGAAAAAATTACTATTAAGCAGATCAATTAAAGATAGAGACAGGATTTGTTTTACACCAAGAGTTTGAAGACCAAACAACGAATTTAAGCACTACCTTTTTGCTGTTACCCCGTCGGTCCACTTCACAGAAAATGAACTCAGCCATGATCTCCATAGCAAGATCCATCTCTTTTGCGCTTGGAGGCCTTCCACTGGCCTGAGGGACACATAACTGCTCTGAAATGGAATGAAGTTTAAATTTAAATGTACTATTAGAATTTTAATTGTTTGTGGAAATACCATGTCGAGGATATATTCAAGAAAATACAATGACGGTGTCAAGGGAAAGGTGGGTACCAAAGCATGACACTAGCTAAATAGACAAGAGGCTTCAAATATAAAAACAAACCATCAACTTAACCTTACTTACCAACTTTGTGAAGTGCTTCACGAGCGCAGGTTGGGAATTCGGATTTTCGAAGTGATTGTTTCTCTGACATTGTAATAAGTTGCATAACAAATTGTAATAAAATTTATATCATATCGTAATTTATTCTAGCCTTTCGACACTTAAAGTGTAATATACCGAAAACACGAAAACATTCATGACAGAGGCGAAGGCGGACATTTCTTATTCCCAGGTCTTTGGAGTACCGATAAGTGAAGTAGTAATTATTGGCAGCAACATATCTTGTGTAAAACGACTTGTACCATTACAATTAATTGATAGCGGTGAGTGTAAATGACATAAAGAATGTGCCAAAGTATTCGCACTAGTTTGACTCAGAGTGGAGAACAGAAATTCCACTCGATAGGGGCGGGGATCAAAGTTAAAAAGGGGCATAATTTAAATTTCGCGCCAAGTCGTGCAACGCTCGCCCACGTTTCCTTTCCTTTCATTCATTTTACTATTAATACTAGTAGGCATGACATGATCAGAACGTGATTTTTCAAATTGTGGCACGTGTGTAGTAAGGAATTTTGAACTGTTCGACTTTTTCTTTATTCTCTGAGGCCACCGGCCACCGTGGTTAAGAGAAGGCGTTGGTCGCTTTCACTAGTATAACTTGACCACCATCTCCTGAATGCACCTTCTTCCACACAGCTCACTTCTTTCCGGTTCCCGGTCTTTAGGCAGGCGTTTCACTGGCCAAGCAAGGTCTGTTTCTGTAGAATTGTTACTTGTTTTGGTGAAATTTAACAGTTTTGAAAGTAAGGAGTACGTGGGAATGTAGGACTTAACATATTGGCCGAAGTCACGTTTTTACTCTTTCTTAGTTTTCTTGTGTTCAGCTCTTGTTTACACGGCACTTACCCGACGTGCCGATGGCATGGTCTATGCCACATTGCTTGCGCCGGACAGCATCGTGATATCACATATTCCGCACTTTTCCCCCATTTTTTTCCGAACTTTGTTGGCGGCACCTCAAAACACGGTGTTGTATCGTTTAATTTGTGCTGCTGTTTTCCAAGTCCCCTCATCGGACTGGCTATTTTATGTTTACTGGTTTTAACCTAACTTTTGAGTTCATTTTGTTAACCTCATAAATTCGTGGATACTATCCCTCATCAACTCTGCGCTTGCTTCACAATGTGTTCTCCAGCCATTCATTATTGTCAGCACACAGTGTTCTACCGGTATTTTAAGCAGCATTTATCCAACTTGTCTGCTGGCCGGTTCAAGACACATTAGAGGCCCGCCCGGAGACACTATTGTCATTTTCAGTTCGCATTCTTAAGTCTCTAATTTCCCGTCATCTGGCACTACTCGGACACCCCTTTTATTTCTGTTGCTATGTTCACCACACTCAATTGTCACTGGTAATCAATTTGCAATTTTGATTGTTCCAGATGGTGTCAGTAACGTTAAAGGATGTTGACCAACATCACTTTGTCAAGGCCTTCAGTGCCTTCCTTAAGAAGTTCGTATCTTCCAAATATTCTCTTTATAATAGTCCTAATTCAAACTCTAGTTTTAACTCTTTCCTGATTTGTTACAGAACAGGGAAAATGAAGTGCCCTGACTGGGTTGACCTAATCAAGAGCGCTAGGTACAAGGAATTGGCCCCCTATGACCCTGACTGGTTCTACGTAAGGTGTGCTGCCCTGATCCGTCACATCTATTTCCGCTCCCCTGTTGGTGTTGGAGCCGTCACCAAAATCTTCGGCGGTAAGTCACATAGTTGTGAGTTGATGCTCCTGTATGTGCCTTTGTCAGAGTTGGTTTAAGATTGCGTTTACAATTGCAGGCCGCAAGAGCAATGGTGTTCGTCCCTCCCACTACTGCCGCGGTGCTGGTGGTGTTGCCCGCAAAGCACTGCAAGCACTGGAGCAGCTGAAACTTATCGAAAAGGGTGATGGTGGCAGAAGACTGACCGTGCAAGGTAGACGAGATCTGGATCGTATTGCCGCTCAGGTTAGTTGTACTCCTTGCATCCTCAAGATTTAGTGCTCTGTTCAGGATTTGCATTTGAAATGGGTCTGTTCTTACAGGTCTTCACCCAAACGAAGAAACAGAAACTTCTTGCAGCAGCTGCCGCTGGTGGAGTTGTAGTAGTTGCTCCCACTAAGGAAGTTGTTGCTGAATGATAGATTAATAAAATTCTCACAAAATCCAATCTTGTTTTATGCTTGATCCTGGGGATGTAAACATAATTCACATACATCATTGTGTGGTTTATTGAGCCCAACATTCAAGTACATGATATGTTAAAGTACTATCAATAACTGATTGCTTTTGCAATATTGATTGGATGAAAACTTTCATGCTTGATGACCCCAATCTATTTTGAAATGCATTGTGCCAGGCCATTTGATTTATGCAGGTGTCAAATATTGCACACCTAAATAAGCAGTCTAGGTACAAATTCCTAATGGGGAAAGAGATGGACGGGAATTTGAGCTACATGCAGTACTAGGACGGATAGATGTAAAATAAGCAGATTATTTGAATTCTTGTGATAATTTACTCAGTTGCTGTGTTTGGAGCACAGGGCTATTGAATTTCGCATCTGTGCTTTTAAGGTGTGCCAATAACTATCTGGGGCAAATAGGTGTTCTATGTTAAAAGCCTAGGCTAGAGTTGAGGTATGCAGTTAAATGTCTTTACAATAAACAATATGAAGTTCATTAAGTTAAAATTTAGCATAAATCAATAACCCAGTAATTGCACAGATAAAGTCAGACTAGAAAGATTGTTAATATGTTACACAACAAAATATAAATAAGTTTGGGCATGCCAAAACAGGACATACCTAGATACAATTTGTAAATAATAAATAATTCATCTTTAAATAAAATTCTAAATGAATACCATACATATTCATGCTAACTGGCTAAAAGGAGCCGTTGAAAGTATAATCACAAATCTACAGGTACCACATCATATTCACTGAAAGTGCATGTCTTAAGGTAACATTTCAATCAGATCAATACTCCAGCTATAGTACTTCTTATTACTAACGCCATTTAAATCATAAAATATGTGCAATAAAAAGTACTAAAGCTAAAGACTTCACTCTCAGTTCATTCATCACAATTGAGATCATAAGATGGAATTATTTAAGGTAACTATCTTGAATGTTAAACATATTCACCATAAAATACATGAGATGGTGGTAAAAGTTCATTCTCATAAAATTAGTGAAGTAATTACGCTACGCTACACCACATACAATTAAAATCTTCAAACAAACAGCAAACCACAGCCAATGTAAATACTTTTCAGTGACGCCTTATCTACAGAACAACATTAAAAATGTCTATAACCCACCCACAAGAAACAAAACACAAGAACCTAGAAGAGATTAAAATAGAAAACAAAAGTCCACTCAGGTGCTGAGGGCAAACAAAATTGTATTTTTAAAAGGACACCTCATTTCTATCCACTGTAGGAGCTGGTGCAGGGAGAGTTGCACTCATTTTAGCCTTGTGCAGCCATTGGCGAAGATTGTTTGTGCGCTCAATTAAAGACGAATTTTTGTCTGAAGTAACCTGATTGCCAATTAGATTAGATTAGATTACAATTTCATCAGAAAGCAAGAAATAGAGTCCAGTAATAAAAATTCAGACTGAACTGTTACCTTGGGTACTGATTGTACAGTTGAAGGGCTTCCAGCACGACTAGAGCTTAAGTTGGTGGTCAAATGTTGAGAGGTGGGATTCACCCATGTTGAAGGTTGGGCACTCAAAAGTGGTGGAGGACCTAATCCTATAAATGGAAGTTTGGTAAATTAGAAAAAAACAAAGAAGAGGTAACAGTCAATTGCATCGAGAATATAGATGGAAAAGGAAGCACAAACCTGCAGCAGCTCGTTGCCGACACAAAACATTCCAAATTTCACTTATCTCAGCATTAAGATTATGAAGACTCATGTTAATGTCTGCTGTATTGTCAGAGGTTCTTTTAAATCTCTGTCCAGAGCCTTTGTGACTCAAAAGTGACCCTGAAAATTAAAGGGACGGAATTATAACGTGTGTAACTTGTTTCAAAATTATTATTTTCCAAAGTATACCTTCTATATGGGGTGGGCCATCTACGCCGTCTTTTTTTTAAAGTTACACTACACCAGATTCAGTTGTGCGGATAGGTTGCATACTCGCACGGGGCCGTAAAGCGCCATGGCGAGTGACACGGCAGGCAAGCCCGCACAACAAATATAACCAGAAAAAGAAAAAGACGCCGCAGATCACCCATTGACATCTTATAGTTTACAAAACATACATACCTAAGGTGCCATCAGATGTATACTCAATGCTGCTGAAGCCTGAACTTCCACCACTATCTGAAGACATTTCATCACTGACCTCTTCTACTCCCAACACATTGCCCCCATTCTTCCAATCCCAACGTCGGTGTTGTTTTATTTTTGTTTGATCTGCATATCTTGGCTCAGGAACATCATTTACCCTCCTTCCATTTATCTCTGCTCTCAAAGATGGAGCAGTGATGCGATTAAGAGAATTTTCTAGTTGACGTAAGTGAATCATTTTCTCTCCTAAAATATTCTGAGTACGCCTGATTTTAGCTTCCATATCTGATAATTCCTGTTCCTATGCATAACACATAAAAATACTAAAATCAGTTTCAATAGAGACGAGGATAGAATAAGCTGGGAAATGAGAAAATACCTCTTTTGCCATATGATTAAGAGTGGTATTAGGTGATGTTGAGGAGGCAGATTGACGTTTTTGAAAATTGTTGATACGTGACCGGTATTCACTTTGTTGTGATTGCAAGGAGTTTTTTGCTTGACGGATCATGTCCCTTTCTAAATGGATTCTATGACGGAAAAACTCCAACTCAGCACTCTCCAGCTCTTTGCAACCTGTACGTACATCCATGATTCAGATATTCAAAAGGTTGAGTGGTTTAAGTATACTTAAAGGTTAAACATGATTAATAATAAACAAACCTTGGTCTGAAAATGGATAGCGAAGGTATGCATCAGTTACAGATGACACGGGAAATTGTTCCTCAAGCTCATCCAAAGTTTTAAGTTGATGCCTGAGTGCTTCTAGAGGAGAAAATTCATTCGGCTTGACTTTGAGATCTTGAGAATTTCGATGCAAATAACCTAGACATACATGAGAGAATTTCCTCAGTAAATTCAGTACTGAAAGAATGTATAAATACATTTAAAAAAATGTATGGAATACGGATGTGACTCACTTTCAGAAGGCATGTTTCCATTTCTTTCAGTTGCTTTGAAGTGGGCGAAGTTGCACCAAAGTGACTGTGATGGATCTATTCCATTTCTGTTTGGATTTAGATTTTTCTCTTGAAAAGGTGGATTAGAAAAACTCCTCCCTAAAAAAGGCACATTGGGCTCATTTACATCATTATTGTTGTTTTTAATCAACCCAGAGGGCCCACTACTAGGGGCTGGGGAAGGTGGGTCCAAAACTTGACTCAGTTGCTCCTGTGGTTGGCTCTGGGACTGAAATTTCTGAAACCCCAATGAGTTACTTGTACCTGAACTACCAGCACTCATTGTTTTGGGTCTTGACTCTGTTTCAGAGGATCTAGAAGACGGCAAAGAGTAATTTTGTCAACCAAACTATTGTAAAAGAAATAGATATTGAAATATTATCAAACATTTACCGGTCTGACTGTTGCTGAGAAGTAGATGCTTCTGTCTCAACAGTTACAGCTTGGCTTTGTTTTGGTTTGTCATCAATTTGTTGAGATTCCTTTGCCTTTTGTTCCTTATTTTTTTCAAGATTTGCTTTTATCTCACCTTTCAGCTTAATATACTTTTCTTTCAACGTTCTATATTTGTCCTCAACCAAGCGCTTTTCACAGCGTAATTTTTCTATAGATCTGGGAGATGAACAATTATATGTTACATGAGAGAAATAAAAACTATAAAGGGTGGTTGTGTGGCAAAATATATTAAAATGATACCTTAAATGGTCAGTGATATCTCTACTTCTTTTTCCATCACGGTCCTCTCGCAAACTGACAATACGTTCTTGTTGTTCTCTGCGAACTTGCTCTTCCTAAAATAAACAAAAATGTTTTGTACACATCGTTATAAAATAAAGTACAGTTTTAGTTTTGTTAAGAAGAATTGACATGTTATTTAGATACCTCTCTTTGAAACTGCTCACGTAAAGTTTTCATCTCAGCGCTGTGCTGTTCTCTGAATCGGAGCATTGCAGCTTGATTTTCAACTTCTTGAGCTGCTAGAGCTTGCTGATGTTGTTCTAATATCTTTTGACTGGCACAGTTCTGTCTATGCTCTAACTGTTCTTTCATTTGTTTTAGCCGAATATCTGATTCACGCTCTATCTGAAACATGAGTTCTTTAAACTTAAGCTCATTTGCTTTTGATTCTTCTTCGACTTTTTTCTTCAACTTCTCTTGATAAACCCTCACTATTTCCTGGTGATCCTTTTCAAATTTGTCTTTTAGCTCACTTTCTTTCTCTTTCAAAGAATTATCGTAATTTACTTTTAATTTTTCAATTGCTTGTTCAAGTTTGTTCTCAAAATCACTACTTGCAGGTTGCAAATCAATACATTCAGAAACAGATTTCTGACTTGAACCAGGAAAAGCTAAATTTTTACTTTGTTCTGACTCACTTCCAATTGAATTTTGTATTGATTTCTCCTCTTCTAGATTTTCAGATGGTGGCAAAGAAATTTCCCCTACAGATTCTGAAGTCCTTTGAGTTGGACGTGAATCTTTAATACTGTCAGTAACATTCCATTCACGCAATGCACGATCTCTTTCACCAGCCCTAACTGGTTCTTGAATTTGTTGTTTTATTTGCTGCAATTGTTGCTGTGATTGCTGCCTTGACAGTGGTGGTCTGTACATCTCACCATCTGACAATTTCACATTCCAGTCACGAAAGGCCTGCTCACGAGCTTTCATATCTCTTGATATGGTATTTTCTGGAGAGAGCACCTCTTTGCTTGTAAGACCTCTCAGTTTATTAGTGATGGAAGCAGATAGACTGATTTCACTTTCTGTTGGTTCATTTGGCTCATGAGGAAAAAGGGAAGAAGAATCTCTCAATGCAGAATTGATCAACAAATTGTCAATGCCACTCAGGTTAAAATCATCATGGGAGGTTATACTTTGACTCAATTTGGTATCAAGTGAGTTTAAGGGATGACTTTCTTTCCTTTCACCCTCTTTGAACACAACCTGCTCTTGCAAAATCGGAGGGTCTTCAGTATGTTGCCAAGAAGTATTAGTAATAGATTGACCGGATTCATGAAACATATTTTCTTGTGAAGCTCCTTTCTTGAAAGTGCTATCTGTAATTGGTGACTGCCTTCCTCTGGGTGATTCATTTCCACTTAAGCTTGCACTATTCAAGGCCGATGTAAGACTTGACCTCAAATCTCCGTCAGTTTTGTCTGTAAAAGGTGGCTTTCTTGAAAACCACGTCTCCTTGGCCCATTCTTCCAAAGGACTCATATGACTTTCTTTTTGGGATATTTTTTCAGTCTTGTAGGTGTTCACTTGTTATTATTTAAATAAAAATCAAAGATAATATTAAAGTTCATTCTCATAAACAGTGGAAAATGAAGGAAAACAAAAATAAAACAAGAGCAATAGTGAGGGAAATTGAAATTACCTTTCTGTAGCTGTTTTAGTTCCATTGCCAAATCATCACTAGCATTTGAATTCCATTCAATATCTTCATCAACGTGGTCTCGCTGATAAAAGAAGAGTGAGTTAATAGATTCAGTTAGCAGTGATCAAGTGATCAGATCAGGTCAGGTAAGATAAGGAAAATAGGGTATCTGAAATGCATTCGTAGCTCTCACCTCGGATGAAGTATCACTATCAGAATCAGACAATTTAAAAGAAATATTCAATTCCTTATCTAAATTAAAGCGCACACTCTTTTTTTCCTCTTCCAACTCCTGTTGCTTCCATAAAGCTTTTTCTGAAGCTGAAAAAGATTGATGAAATATTTTAAAATCTACTCTGGCTAAAGAGAGGTTCATATTTTTAATCCATGACCCTTATGGTTGATACCTGACATGTGCTGGGGGTCAACATCCCACAATCGTTTTTCTGTCAGTGGTGTTCTTAGAATACTGCGAGTAGATGATGTAGATGCGGTAGGAGATGCTGTCAGTGATCGCATTGATGACTTAATGGACCTGCAGGAATAAAATTAATTTTTCCACATTTTCAAAGCAAGATTTAAAATTGAATGATATTAATTTCATTGTCACAAACTATGTCTATGACAATATTTACCTACCTGATCAAAGGCTCCTTTGAATTGCTGTCAAGAGATTTTAAGTTAATATCACTGAAGGAGTCTGACTTTACATCTTGACTGGAAGTCAGTTTAGATGGATTTGAAGTTTCTGTTTTTTTCTTATTAGACTTGAGAAATATGGATCCACCACCTACACAGGCAATCAAATACTTAGTAAAAGGAGAGAAAGGTGAAAGTTTCACTAAATTTTACTGACATTACCTGAAAGTGTAAACTCTGGCTGAACATATCCACTTTTCAAGAACCGATCTGAGGATCGACGATCTCCTTCTGCACCATCTGAATCAAGCCTTTTAGTCTGTGAGTCTATATCAATTTTTTTTACCCTATCAACAGTAAATCGACCAATTATTGATGAAACAGGACTCTCTAAGTTCTTGTCCTGGGTATGCAAATTATAATCAAAGGACGACATGTATTTTCCATCTCCTCTTGACTTGTCTCCTGCATGCCCTTTCAACTGATCTCCATTGTCACCATCGTCATTATCATCTAGGTAAGAAGATAGGTCGTCCCAGATGGCCTTAGATGACTTTTGCAGTGCTTTGTCAGAACTCTTTGGAGATTCATTAGAATTCTGAGAGAAAAGTGGTTTTGGGGTGAAAATTGGCTTTAACTGGTCAGTTTTGGCAGAGAATGGTTTACTTCTTCCTTTTCGAAGTGATAAGTTTTCTTGATCTTCCTTCCGAAAAGAGCGCAAAGGACTGAGAGCTGATTTTAAAACTGGTGTCTAGAAATAAAAGTATTAAATTATTTAACTGGAAAATAATTAATTGATTATTATAAATTATCAGTGATTTGGATTCCGGTCTGACTTTAAGTCTGATGGAAATAAATTCAAAATGAAATAAATTAACATACCCCAGATGAAAAATCCATCTGACTATCTCTGATAGAAGATGAATTGTCAGGTTCAAAAACAGCTGATGTCCCTGCTTCCTCAAAACTCTTCAGTTCTTCTTTAATGGATGTTTTAGAATCTTCTTCTCCTGTGAGTGGATGAAAGCTTCAATTTTATGTACTTGGTAAAACAAATAGCAAAACAGAAAAGACCATATTTACCAGCAGAACTAATGCTTTCAGAGCGGCTTTTTTTTACAATTTCACGAAATTTGTTGTCAAGGGGATGTTCCCATGATGTTTGATTTGTCTTGAAATTAAAATAGTAGTAATGCTTACTCTTTGAATCATATCTGAAAAATAAAAACAGGTCCACAGTAAATTTCATTAATACAATTGATATGGAGAGTTTTTAATGGATTTATGTCCTTTAAACTCATGAGTCCACTGTAAATCTGGGAGCCCAGCAGCTGGACACTTTCTGAGCAGACCAGATTGGATGAGCCATGGCTTTACCCAGCGCATTATACAGAATCCAGTAGGTGTCGAGTAAGCAGTTGGCAGCATAAGTCGCCCTGCTACTGGGCACTCTAATTACACAGTGTGCTTGTTAAAACACTTACACAGGTTTCCAATTTTTTGGTAATGGCTTCAAAAGACCCTCTCTTGCCAGCGGTAAAAGGTGAGCCTCTGCATCAGGATCAATACCTATTCGTACAGCAAACTCACGGACCTCTGCAAGTAAAACAGGTAGTACAATGCAACTGTCCACATTGTTCAATATACAGTTACGTTTTACGAAAATAACTTCAAATTAATTTAGAAAATAAGAAAATCTTAGGTCGAACAACCATTTTTTTTCTAAAAATGGTGCCTTAACATAGAGCTGAAAGGAAATTGTGAAGCACGCAACATTTATTCAACTTTAAAATTAGGATTTTACGTCAAACTTTAGGTCTTTAACAAAGAGACAGGAACTGTGCAAATAACTAAACATCAGATTACCTAAGGAGGACGTTTCAAAATTTGACATTGGCTTTTTAAAAGTAATGCTTCAAAACAATGAACTTAGATGTACACAAAACTTACCGTCTATTGAAGGCTGGCTGCGCTCGTCGAAAACTTCTTCGCAAACCAAAGATTTAGGAGACGAAGGCCCAGACATTTTACATTCTGCAACAAAGACACCGTATAATTATTACCCTCGTCGATACACTTTTGCGCTTCATAAACCCGTGTTCATACATTGGCGACGTTTCAGCCGATTTTGACAGTCAAGACGACGAGGGTTGGCCTAGCGTCCCTCAGTTGACAATTTTTTTTGTCCCGTTATTTGGGGGATTTAATCGAATGGAAATTTTTCATAGATCTCTATACCGATATGAGAAGTATTACATCACGCGTTCCCGCTCTCAGAGAAAACAACTCCTCGTCGGCACTCGAACTCAAACCTCTGTTTATGCTAACGTTTGTTCAAAAGCAGAATTTCTGACGGTGCATTTGATTGAGAACTAGAATAAATCCAGGATCATGGATTCCGTTCCGGTCATACGAAAACTTGATGAAGTTGTCATAAATCGGATAGCTGCTGGGGAGGTTATTCAGCGCCCAGCCAATGCACTGAAAGAGATGATAGAAAACAGGTAGTTGTTTTGCTTTTAAAGAAAGAGTACAAAGTTAGGAAGGAAGTATGTACACTGGTATCATTCTTTCACAATGTTCTGCTGTTATTTTCTCTTCCAGCTTGGATGCTAAATCAACCAACATTCAAGTGACAGTGAAGAATGGTGGTTTGAAACTTCTTCAGGTTTGTTTTTCATTATTCTAGGATTGAATCTATGCCATTTGTGATTTCATAAATTGGATAAATGTTACTGTTTATTTCTTTAGATTCAAGACAATGGAACAGGAATTCGACGTGAGGATTTGGAAATAGTTTGTGAACGTTTTACTACTAGTAAGCTAACTAAATTTGATGATTTAAGTAGTATTTCTACTTATGGTTTTCGAGGTGAGGCATTGTCAAGCATTAGTCATGTTGCCCATCTCACCATCACAACTAAAACAGCGTCAGAAAAATGTGCTTTCAAGTAAGTGAACCAGGATTTCATCTTTTGCTTTTAACAAAGTCCTGTCCAATGTATTTTTTTTATTTTTTGTCTTTTATACAGAGCAAATTATACTGATGGAAAATTGAAAGCACCTCCAAAGCCTTGTGCTGGAACACAGGGTACTCAAATTGCCGTTGAAGATCTATTTTATAATGTATCAACCAGAAGAAAAGCGCTAAAAAGTCCTGGAGAAGAGCATTCACGAATTGCTGATGTAGTGAGCCGTTATGCAATTCACAATTCCAAAGTCAGTCCTTTCTCTCATGTTGGTTTATTTTGGGCACAATTATATGTGACTAAAAGTTTTAAAAGTTTCAATTAAAATTTTAGGTAGGGTTTTCCCTCAAGAAGCAAGGGGAAACATTATCAGACATTCGCACCCTACCAAACTCAACAGTTGTGGATAATGTGAGAACAATTTATGGCAATTCTATAGCTAGGTAAGCAAAATACCTATGCCAATTTCCTATTGCTTATGCTACTGTTAATACTTCTAAGAGACCTCCCCCTTCTAGAGAACTTCTAGAGGTGAAATCAGAAGATGATGTGTTGAAATTTAAACTTACTGGCCAAGTCACAAATGTTAACTACTCTACCAAAAAAATGGTTTTTCTCCTTTTTATTAATCACCGTCTTGTGGATTCAACTGGTAAGTTGAAGTAATTCTATTGCAAAATATAGAGGTCATCCAGTAATCGTAATTACAATAAACTAAAAATTTTCTGTCTTTTAACATTTAAAAAAAATGTTATTTAGCATTAAAGAAGACCATAGAACAGGTGTATTCTGTTTATCTTCCTAAAAACAGCCATCCATGGGTATATCTTAGCTTAGAGCTAGATCCTCGTAATGTAGATGTTAATGTACATCCCACCAAGCATGAGGTTCATTTCCTACATGAAGACAAGGTGATTGACCGTATAAGAGCTGCTTTAGAGGAAAAGTTGCTTGGTTGTAATACTTCAAGAGTGTTTTATACTCAAGTAAGTGCTTAAATATTTATTTTAAGTACATTGGATGTTGCTTACCTGTACTAAATTTTCTGCTTCCTGATTAATAATTGAATTGGGATTTTTCTTAGGCCCGGCTGCCAGACTCAGGTTCTATGCCTGCTCCTTCAGAAGTGTTATCATCTTCTAGTTCAACAACTGTTCTTCCTCAACACCTTGTCAGAACTGACAGCTCTGCCCAGAAGCTAGACAAGTTTTTTAAACCTGAAAGCAGTAGTAAAGAAACAAAGGAATCATCTGTGAAACTAAGTGTTGAGAGTGTACAGAATTGTGAAACTTCTCCACCTCCTGTATTGACATCTGAAAGTAATAGGTGAGTTCCACTGTGTAATTTTTTTCTTTACTGTCGTTGGAATGTCTGTTGGACTCTGTATTATCAGCTTCTTTGCAGGAGAGATATACAATTGACTAGTGTTCTTAAGCTGAGAGAAGAAGTTGAGAAATCCGGTCACAAAGGACTGTTAGATGTGACAAGTAAGTTTACTTTTGTTGGGTGTGTCAATCCCTCACTGGCCTTGATTCAACATGAAACTGTTTTATACATTTGCGATACTGCTGCAATATGGTAAGTGCATTATTTTATTAAACATTGTGCTATGAGGACATGGTAAAGATGCATAATACATCTTAATTTTAAAAATGTTTCTTATTTTAGTGCAGAACTTTTTTATCAAATTTTGCTCTATGACTTTGGTAATTTTGGCATCATACGGTTCTCGGTGGGTTATTTGCTCTCAAATATTTAATAATACTTGTCTAAGGTAACAAAAATAGAAGTAAACTAAATGGTTTCCAGAGTCCCTTGTCACTTTATGAACTAGCTATGGAAGCACTAAAACTGGAGGAATCTGGTTGGACAGAAGCCGATGGTTCAAAGGAGGAATTAGCGCAATCAGTAAAAGATCTTCTCTTAAGCCGGGCTGAAATGCTGGAAGATTATTTTTCTATGGAACTTGATTCTGATGGAAATCTGGTTTCGATCCCACTCTTGTTAGGTGATTGTGTAAAATATACTCTTTTACTTTTTTAATAAGTATAAAATTCAATTGATATATGAAATTTTTGTCACATACAGACAATTTCAGTCCACCTATGGAGGGTCTTCCAATGTTTGTTCTTAGACTGGCTACAGAGGTTGATTGGGACAAAGAAAAAGAATGTTTTCAGGGAGTCTGTAAAGAGACAGCCCATTTTTATAGTCGTATTGCTTCAGAAGCAGTCTCCTGTTCATCTCTAACACCAGATTCCCTTGATGAAACAGAATCTGAGGTAAAATATTTGTTTTTGAATTTCTCAAATAATTACACAGAAAATAGTTTAGTTATGGCTTTGTCTATTTTCTTTCTTCCCAGGAAGTTCATGACTGGAGATGGGTTATTGAACACGTCATCTATGCAGCTCTAAGAAAGAATTTTTTACCCCCAAGAATTTTTGCTGAAGATGCCACTGTCCTTCAAATAGCTAAACTTCCTGACTTGTACAAAGTTTTTGAGAGGTGCTAAGCAGGCTATTCTCTGGATATTTGTTAAACATGGCAGTTTTTATTTTCATTTAACATTTGAATGGAATCAATGCAATGCATTGCTGGATCTCTGATTAATTTCAGAATTTTTACTGCAGAATTTTATGAACTCCTTATTATGTCATTGAAGTAATGTTGTCTGTGAAAGGACTAGATAAATTTTAAGACAGTTTTTGAACTATAATTTATTTTACACAGCTTGCAAGACAATTTGCACCTCAGGCAAATAAAAATTAGATTGTGGGGATGCCATTCAGTATTAAACATCAGATTTGTAAAAATAAACAAATACATAACCGAATGTACAAATATCCTTACATAGTGGTGGTTTAAAGAAATATCACATTACGTTCATGAAGCTTACTATTTATTAATAATCCACCAGATGGAAATTCCTTTTAAATTGGAAATTTCCTCATTTTATACATCTCACTTCATTTCTTTCAGACCTAAAAAAAAAAAAACTACACTTGTAGGGCAAAAAAGCAGGATGTTTGTAATGAAACCAATGTTTTGGAATGTGTCACTTAATGAGGGGCATTTACAGTAACACACATTCCTGAGACAGTTAACTTTCAAGAGGAGTGTGATGAGTATGGTGATATTTGACACTGTCAAAAATTTTAAATTGTAGTTCACAATTTTCATATAAAGACAACTTAAACTTTTTAGTATGACCCTTAAGAAATTACCAAGTCTGTTGACATCCATCAACAATGATGCTGAATATTTTAATTGAATAGATGACGATAAATTGATAAATATAGTATTATTTACACCCAATTCCTGTATAAAACACACTGAACAAAATATATACATCAATCCAGAGTCACTCACACCTGAAGCTGCATCAAAAATTAAATATGCCTTTTGCTAATATTCACTGCTGAACTCTGGCTTCATAAATGGCACAATGTCAAAGGCGTCCCCTTTTCAGGAAACAAAACGGGAAAAGGGACAGGGTAACTCACATCATCTTGACTTAATCGGGGGAAGGGGGCGAAGGAAGGGTAACACAACGAGTCCACAAGTAGTTGTTCACCGACGTCTTTCCTCGCGGCCCAGACCCACACAGAGTGGGGAGGGAAGGGTGGTGACGTTGGACGGAGGCCGCGAGACCAACGTGAGGCAGAAGCCCCAACAGTCTTCGCGACGGTGCGAATACAACAAGATGACGTCATCGAGGAGGGTGACGTTCAAGCAGCAGCAGCAGTGGCGGCGGGGCGCGGGCCGGGCTCACGACATCTCACTGTCGGACTGGTCCTGGCCTTGACTCCTCGCGCCCGCCTCCTGGTCGGCGCGCTCAAGCTCCGGGTCGGGCTGCCAGCCGCCGTGGGGCCCTGGTCCCCCGTGCCCCAGGGACCCGGGGCTGGGCGCGGCGGGCGCGTGGCCGGGGGTGGCGGGCAGCCAGCCCTCCTGCTGCTCCAGCCAGTGCTGCTGCTGCTGCAGGCGTTATGTCTGGTACTGCAGCATGGCGGGCGCTCCCAGGTTGCTATGCGACGAGTTCATCCGCAGCGCGCTTAGGCTGTTCTTGTACCACTCGTCCTCCGGCGACATGCCTGCAACAGAGGAGACGAAAGGCGAGATGAGTTTCACACGTTGAGTCTCACGTGCGTGGCGATCCTGATGATCACATTTGGGCGGGTTTCGGAATCCCCTGGCACTGATTTGTCGAAGGGAGGGAGGCAGTCGGAGGCTGTAGAGAGACTCTAGGAGGTCTCAGACTGAGACGCCGCGCGGGCTGCGCGATTCGGCCCTCTCACTTACACTCACTGCAATCACATAGCACCATCGCTCTCCAGCCGAGCCGTGTGTGTGAGACCCCTGCTCTAGGAGGCTTGGTTTAAGCTTGGTTGGGCCTAGCGCGCGGTGGCGGCGGCTGTCCCGCAGGCGCCGTGCGCAAGGGCAGACCCGCAAGACAGGAGAGCGCTCGCGCGGCCTACCTCCCAGGCGCTCCCCATCCCTGCGCGCTGGCCGCTGGGGCAGAGGCCGCCGGTCGGCAGCGTCGGCAGCCGGTGAATCTAGTCGCTTATTGCAGTCCACCAGGAGATTGAATCAAGCACAAGACGACCCACCCCCCACGCATGCGGGGCGACGCTTCTGCCGCCTCTCTATCGCGTCGCGACGCTTGACGGCGCCGCCACCTCACATCGCATCTCAAGGCGGGGACGCCGGAAGCCGGCCTCATCTCGCAGCGGAAATGGAACCGTGCGGCGGCGCGTCGGACGCTTCAAGACGTCTAACGAGAATTCGTGTTCCGGGCAGGGCCTGTGTCTTGGGGAGGGGAGGGAGGAGGGGACCTGGTCCTGGTGGCGATGCTTGAGGCTATGGCGCCACGCGCAGGAAGGAGGCAGACGTTCACAATTCTGGTTTTAAAACCGTAAAAATGATTTTTGTTTTGTTCGCCACTGCAAAGGGGTGGGCTCGGGCGGAAGTGAATTTGCTCTGCAAATCCAACAGCAGAGCAAGGTATCCACTGTTTTAAACAGTGGGGAAAGATATGTGACCGATCTTCCTGTTTTAACAATCGGCCACGACGGCTGTTCTATGGATGTAACAGTGGGAATTCATGGCAGTCACAGTACCACTGTGACAAGCATAGAACAGTCCCGTGCCTCCAAACGGGCTTCCTCGTGCGGGCTCCTTCGTTTTAGCTCCCAAGTGAACCAGCCCGCACGAGCCCGCAAGGGAAAGACCAGCCCACACGAGCACGACAGGCTTTTTCAACCCTAAAATTTGGACAAACACTTGAATTAAACTGCATTTTTACCTCGACAGATCTTACTAATGGAAACCATTCTTGAGATCTTGTCAAGGCAAAAATGCAATTTAATTGGAATTTATAACAAAATTTTAGGTTTGAAAAGGCCTTGCGGGCTCGTATGAGGGCTAGTTCACTTGGGAGCTAAAGCGAAGGAGCCCACACCAGAAAGCCCATTTGGAGGCACAGGAACAGTCGTGCCCCATTTTTGTAACTTGTAACAGAGGGGCATCTTGCCCCACGGTTGAAAGTGGCACTGTTCTACTGGTTGGTTTTCGATAGTGTACGAGAAATTGATTAGAGCGTGTTGGGTTATGGGGCATGAGTATAGAATGTTACTTCTCTAAATTGGGCTACGACTGGCCCTGTTCGAGTTGACCTGCTTACCCAGTGAGAAATTCAAATCGAAATTATATGGACTCGAGATCGATGCCACCATTTCGACATTGATTCGGTGACGTTCCGTTGTCGATTAATAAGCATGGTCTACGAAGTACGGGGCGGTGGTGGGTGGTGGTGGCGTGGAGGAGCGATGAGTGAAGCTGAAACGCAGTAAATGGATACTTTAAGCCGAAGCCAATCTAGTAAAGACCGCCAAAAAATACAGCAATATTAGTTGCAAGCGCGTCTGAGTACAGGAGTTGGTGTTCTAAGCCGACTCTCACCACGGCGTCTTATGGCCCCGTGCGAGTATGCAACCCGTCCGCACACCTGCATGCGGTACAGGACAGCCTAGATAAAAGTCCGGCGTAGAACACCCACTCTGTATTAGACTACAATTTGTTTCCAGGGTAGTTTTGCGCGTCTAGATGGATAGCTCCCGCCTCGGTTCACCACACTGGGCGGGGCCCTACCGCGGAGAGAGAGGAGGGGGG
>NW_026267320.1:498238-498621 GCF_000697945.3 Frankliniella occidentalis | reverse complement strand
GCAGGCGGCGAGGCCCCCGCGGGGCAGCCCACGCCCAGGCCGCCGGGATGGCCTGCTCAGCAGAGACCAGCCCAGCCCAGCCCGACGGGACCGGGTAAGGAAATGTAGTCAGGACGGTCCAATCTGCAAGTGCATCCGGCTCAAAATAAATTGAGCGGATTCGAAACGATTAGAGCGAAGATACGAAGAAAAGAACGAGATGGGGAGCGGGAGAGGAAGAGGACGGGGGGTGGGGTCTTTAGGGGCTGGTATACTATTAGCAATAGGGTGGGAGGGAGACAGCTGCATGCGGTCGGGGAAAAAAGAGAGAAATACAGGATAGAGATAGAAATACACTGTGGCCAGGGTTAGAAGAGGTAGAGAGGAGGGAGGTGGTGGGAGAG
>NW_026267320.1:489907-497798 GCF_000697945.3 Frankliniella occidentalis | reverse complement strand
CAGGATATATAAAGGGGAGGATCCAGAAACGCTGTGGGTTGGGTCGGGCTTTTCCATCAAAGCGGAGTTGAGCGAAGCTGCGAGAGAAAGGGAGGGGGGAGGGAGGGAGAGAGGGAGGGAGAGAAAGAGCGAGGAGGGAGCGAGGAGAAGGAAGAGGACGAGGTGGGGAACAGACGGGCGGCGTAGGGGAGCGGGGTGGGCGATGGGGATGGGCTCCACCCCCATCCCGCCCTAACTCGGTGCGCGCTCGATACTTTCCCAGCACAGCCACAGCCGTGGATGGCATCGCGCCCGCCCGGCCCGCCCACGCCCCGGCCCGCCCCGCCACAACGTGCTCTCGCCATAGTGTTGCTCTGTTGATGCGCCCGCCCCGGGAAAACAAAACGCTTCGTTCCGCGGAATGAAATGAATGTGCGCCACAATATTCCGCTCGGCTCGGCCCGGCTCGGGGGGCGCCTGGCGCTGCTCCCGTAACGAGGACCGCGGGGGGCGCCGGGCGCGAGCGAGGGAGCGCCGGAGCGACATCCCTCCAGGGCGTACCTGTGGTGGACGTGTTAGGGGTCGGACTTACAAAAACACACGCGCGGAAAGGAAAAACAAAGAATCTCTCTGTCATTCTTTCACAGTTATATGGTACCCGAGTACCCGGGTGTTTCTGGGCACCCACTAGAGTGTCGCGGGTTTGTCTACTCCCTCCGCGCCCGTAAGGCGACAGGATCCGGGTCCGTGCGGCCCAAGAGAGTATGCAAAGCCTGCAATACTGCACTGGAAACGGAAGTGTGTGAATGTTGCTCACTTCACTGGAAAAACTAATGTTACCATGGTAACGTTTCATCATGTGACCAAGACCGGTAACGTTTCCTGATGCGACCTACCCCATGCAAAAGGATAGGGCCATCACAAACTGGTTGCATCACCAAACGTTACCTGGCGTGGTCGCGTCAAGAAACGTTACCTCGGTAACGTTAGTTTTTCCAGTGTTGTAGGTGTGAGAATATCCATTCGTACAATTAGGGGGGGTAAACGTGTGAATTCTTCCTACCGTTTACTACCCGTAATGTACGAATGGGTATTCACACACCTGCAAGTGAGCGACATTCACACACTTCACTGATGTATAAAGTGTGCAACTGACACACACTTTTAAGTGTTAAACACCGTGTGGCATACTTCTATGTGTGCAACACGAGTTTTGAATAGTTGGAAGTGTTCAATAGGTGTGTTTCAGACTTTTAAATGTTGAACCTGACCGTCGAGCACTATAGCTCAACGCTCAAGTTGGACACTATAGTGTTGCGTTTCCAGTGTGTAGTTGCTGCTTCGAAACAGCTCGTAAAAAACATATGATCTGAGGAGGGTCAACGTTCGTGAACTGCGGTTACAATTTTATCACGTGAACTCTCTCATCGAAATCTACGAGATGTTACAGCCAAAGTTTATTTTAACAAAGTTTTTTACAGGGTGGTCCATAGACCCCTTCCCTTTCTTTATTTTGCTTATACTGTAACGCATGCAGGCGTGCGTGCATGCCTACCGTTACTCACCATGGCGCCTTATAGCTCCGTGCGAGTATGCAACCCGCCCGCCCGCATGCATGCGGTGAAGTATAAGCAAAGTAAAGGGAGGGGTCTATGGACCACCCTACATAAATTAAATAAACGGAAGGGCCAGCTTATTCTCCTTCGACCCCCTTCCTCTTCCTCCTCTTTAGTTACGCCTGCTTACATGCACTGTAAGAAAACCCTACAATATAGTCTGGTGCTCTCAATTATTAACCATAGTAGAGGATGGTGAAATTTTCATTGTATATTGTGGGGTGAATTGTACAGCAGTAACTGTAGGTTTTTCTTACAGTGTATGTCGTTTTCTCCCCCCATTAGCCGTTTGTGAAGGAATTTACATTACTGGTAATATAAGCAATATCGACGTGATATAACTGTAATATTGCAGAATTATCGCTAATATAAGAGTTGACAACCCCTCGAGAGGCCCCGATGAAGTTGCCCTTTCCATCATATTTGTGGGAAAGACGTGGCACTTTTTCCAGCCTTTTTTTCTCCCTCGCGTTCAAGTCACCAAGAAACAAAAATATTCACTGCTTCTGCCATGTACCCACCTGACGCCTTGGAGAAGCTGTTGAAGCTGCCCATGGAGTCTTGCCGCATGCCGCCCATGTTGCTGCCACCGTGACTCATACTGAACGGCTGCGCCATGCTGGGGTATGAACTGGCACCCATCTGTAGTCGAACAAAAGAAACGTGAGAGTGGGATACTTTAATTGAGTTTGCAAATTTTATATGTCGACATGGCCGGAGATGGTCATACAGCGATAAAAACATACGATTGGGCGATTAGGGCAAAAAATAAATAAAAAATAATAATAAAAAAAATCCATCTTCACGTCATCACACCGGAAAGGCAACCATCTTATGGTTGAGACAACAACGGACAAGGTGATGGAAACCATATTTTTCGTTCTCACTAATACGATAACGTTGAACCATATTTTATGGTGCTCCAATGCCTAGGCAAGTATATTTTTACGAGTAAATTGTTTACATTCATAGATTTCATTGATAGAGAGAGAAGGGGGGGGGGGGCGAGCATCTGCGAGGGTTTACCTGAGGATACCGGTTCATGGAGTTCATGGAGGCGATGGAGTTGTGGTGCGGGTAGGGCTGGTAGGAGCGGCCCGCCGGCTGGTACAGGTTCCTCATCATGCCATTGCACGCCGGCAGCACGGAGGGCGCCAGCGCCTTCTGCAGCTGCTTCTCCTGCTTCCGGTACTTGGCACGCCTGTTCTGGAACCACACCTGCAACACGGGCAAAGAAAAGACTGATTACGGCCTTTTAATCGCGAAATTTTAAGATTAGAAGTGACTCAATTTATTCGAATCAATCACACATAGACCCCAGAGAATTTCGTAGTTATACTGTAGACCGCATGCAGCCGGTGCGGGTGGGATTGCCTACTGTTCCTCACCTCGGTGCCTTATGGCTCCTAGCGAGTAGGTAACGCGCTCACACGCTGGCATGCGGTACAGTATAAGCAGAAAAAAAATTCGGGTCGCCAGATATTATAGAATATAAGTAGTATCCCGTAAAACAACAACAACAACAATAATGATGATAATAATAATATAATAATATTAATTTAAATACCCCGACCGTATACTGGTCCAAGGCATAGCAAGAGCGCATCCGGTGTACTGCATTTTTCATTTGAAGTAAAACGCAGAACAGGAGCGGTATGATGAGGGAAGCAAAGGCGGCAGAGAGAAACTCGGTGGAGGGGAATGGCGGGGAAATGGAGAAAAAGAGACACAAATAGACAGAGAGCAAGAGCGAAAGGGATGAAGAGAGAGAGAGAGAGGGAGAGAGAGAGAGAGAGAGAGAGAGAGAGAGAGAGAGACACAGCCTGACACAGCCAGCCAGCCCTTTTAAAACTTTTGCATTATTCATACTGGCAGTGAAGGACGAGCTAGCAGATGTAGTCCGCCCTCGCCTCCCGCTCCCTCCCGGGGCCGGGCCGCGGGGGTTGGGCCCCACCCGCTGGCGCTCGCTGGCGCCTCTGGTCCTTGACGCCGCAAAGTTTTCGAATTTATCCGCGCTCCAGTTCCCGCCGGCAGCCATCGGTCGGGACCGGATCTAGCCTGGTCGGGGTGCCGCGCCTTCCTCTCGCCCGCCTGGCATTCCCTTTTAACAGTCGTCGCCACCGAGGCAAGGAGAGGGCGAGAGACACAGAATAATGCCATTGGCAGTAGGACGTCTGGCGATGCAAAATTCTCTCTGCATTTCCCAAACGAAGAAAAAAAAGCTGTAGCAGCCATGGTATGGTTGATCCAGATACGCACTACAAATCCTGGAGTCATATGTCTCACCTAAAAAGAGCGAGATTTTTCTCCTTGCTGCATTGGTCTAATCATCACTCAAATAGAGTGAGCAGATTTCGAAATCTATTATTGCTCTTATCGAGTGAGGATATAAAACGTAGATCTCCGGAAAGAAAAGCAAATTTACAGCATCAATCTTTTTGGGTGTTTTTAGAGAAGAATCCTTCTATGGTTTCTAGTCCGCAAAGTCATAAAAGTAAACTAAAGTTCACACTCATACCGCTCGCAGTTGTAAACTACTCAGAGAATTGTATCATTGAAACAACGAAGGCTGTGTTACAACAAATAAATCTTTCCTTCCATAGTTGCACAGGAAAACTTTGAATGGGAATCGAGCATGCCTCGGCTGTAGCCAGCAGCAGGAGCAGCAGTAGGAGCAGCAGCAGCAGCAGCAGGAACAGCAGGAGCAGCAGCAGCAGCAGCAGCAGAAGCAGCAGCAGCAGCAGAAGCAGCAGCAGCAGCAGCAGCAGGAACAGCAGGAGCAGCAGCAGCAGCAGCAGCAGAAGCAGCAGCAGCAGATTCAAGATTTTTCAAGATTCAAAGCGCGCGGAGCGCGGAGCAGCAGCAGGCAGCAGGAACAGCAGCAGGAGCAGCAGCACGGGCAGCAGCAGCACAACAACAACAAGCCCGGGAGCGTGCGTCGGGGAGCAGGGCGGGGAGGGCGCCCGCCCACGCATGGCGCCGTGGGCCCGGCCCGGCCCGCCGCACCCCACCCCGCCCGCCGCGCCACGGGCGCCATGCTGCCATGTCTATTATTATTGGCTGCTGGGCTCTAACAGGCCCGCGCACAGCCCCACACCGCACCGCACCCAGGGTAGAGAGGGAGGAGCTCGGCCGGGGAAGAAGAGGGGTCAACACAACGTCGCGCTCGCTCATCTCAGATGCCGAAGTAAAAAGTCATTAAAATAAAGAAGGCGCGCCCTCCCACCAAACGGACTTGCCGGCTCCGGACCCATCTCGCTGCTTGCCCAACACTGGTAAAACAAGTGTTTAATACTGCAAGACAATTCGTGTTTAAGTTCAAGTGTGCATTTTCTAGACACATTGTGGTGTCTAACTAGTTTTTCGTCAATTGGTGTTTAAACTTTCGAAACTTCCGAAAAGCAAAGAAGTTGCACACCGGAGTGCACACCATATGGTTCCTATGGATAGCATAGAACTGTGTGTGTCCAAGTGTTCAGAATTTAAACGTTTACAAAACGTCAAAAATTTGCAATTACATAAGTGTGCAACTTGAGTTAAATACCGTGTACCGGGTGATACACAGAAGATGCAGGTGCGAGCGGGTTTGCCTATTCAAGGGGCTATGGCGCCTTACGGGCAGAGCGGGTAGGCAAACCCGCCTGCACCTGCATCTTCTCTGAATCACCCGGTATTGTGCAAAATCACAATTTGCACACGTTGGTGTGCAAATTTTGCACACTTGTTTTACCAGTGTACCCGAGTCCGAGTGTATCGGCTGCGTCCGGATGCAGATGGTCTGCTGCAGTTATACTCGATGTGGTATGGTTCGGGATTCCAAGTTTTCCGAAGTTTTCTAGGGGCTATTAATAATTCTTCCAAAATTTTTTGGGTTTTCCGGTCTATTCAATTTTTCTACGTTTTCTGATGTCTTTTTGGAGTCTATCGGTTTTCTCTCCTCCTGCATTTTCCTTAAACAAATATTTTGAAACGTTGTAATATTTTTCCGACCCAACTACTATTCATTAGAATTTGATCTCATTTCACACCCGTAATCGTAATATGATATTTCCATGATTTTGCCGAAAGCGTTTTGTCGCGTTTTGTTCTCTACGGGAGCCTTCTGAGATGTAACCGGGAAATGTCGTATTCGAGCCTTGCTCGATGGCTTCTTTATTCAAAGCAGCCAGACGGGCTGAAAAGCGAAGTTAAGGATTGGAGAATAGTTGTCCAAAGCACAATCTTCGACTGCCGACCTCTTGGCCTATGGCTGCGGTGGAGAATCTCTGCTGGGCCCGGACCCGATTGCGGGCCGCGGCCAGGCCTGTGCGGTGGCACAGTACCTCCTTGAGCCCCACTCGGGGTGCGACCACACCACCCTCACCGCCTCCCCCCCTCTCTTCTAATCGAGAGGCGGCAGAGAGACGTCTGTCCGACATCATCCCAGTTTACAAAAGTCATCACGACGCACCAAGTTTAGATTGCTTTCCCATCTCTGATGGAGTCTGGTGGAGTCATCTTGGGCCCCGCCCCGCCCGCCCCACCCCGGCGTGCCTCCTACTTCAGACCCACTAGCTGCCGCCACTAGCAGGAGTACATAGAGACAAGTTTGAGAGACAACCCTAAGTCAAGGCAGCTGGAGGAACTTAACTTCGAAGAGAAGCGCTCTGGGAAAGTCTTAGTCTGGAAGAGAAGTACTTATGAGTAGCTCAAGCACACCTCAATGTGTTAACTTAATCGATTTTCAGTGGAGGCAGACGTCAAATGATTTCTCAATAATAAAAAGAAAGAGTAATTAAAAGTTCCGTTTTTTAAATCGACTGCAAAGACAACCGAGAGTAAGAATGTGTAACAGAGAGGCCTAGGTCTCACATCAAAATTGGTTCCGCACATATTTCAGTACCAGTTCCGAGACCAGTTGCAGGTCTTTTGCTTGCTCGAGTTGGGTTTTTCACAGTGCAGGATGTGCGCGGGGCGTGGCAAGGAGCGAGGCGGCGCGAGGCTGGGGAGGCGGGCCGCGCTGCCGGGGGGTGGTGGCGCCTCTAGAGGCGCCGGGTGGAGCCTCATCGCCTCACCCCCTCCTCCCTCCTCGACGCCTACCCTCCGCACGGCATGGCCGGGGAAAAACAAGAAACTGGCGGTGCGTCGGCGAGAGGAGCCAGCGGGGCCGTGCGGTGGGGCCTGCCGGATTAAAGAAGTACTTTTCTCCTCGGAGCCATTCCACTTTCGGTCCGAAAGGACCTCCCTTTTAGCAACTGAGGGGTGAGAGTGGACGGGTACACTGAAGGAAGGGTGGGTCGCATAGGAAAAAAGATGGCGCGGAGAAGGGACGGCGCTACAAACGATGTAATAAACAATAAAGCTGTAAACATAAGTGGAAAATTAAGGTAGGACTTAACACCCTTTTTGGGGTGCTTTCGACTTTCGTGCCCTAACAAATTATCAGCTCTGGAAAGAATCAAATGACCGATAACTGTGCTAAATTTGAGACACTTTCGTGCCTTTCTATAGGCAGACAAATATTTAGCACCTTAAAGGCACTAAGTCCGACCTTTGTCTTTCCAGTGTGGTGACTACTCTATAAACGCCGTAACCATACTTTGCTTGCCAAAACGTTGGCCTCCCGTTTGATTAATAGTCATATTTTGGTATATATTGGTCATATATTGGAGACTGACAATTTTGTCATTCTTTTGGAGACTGAAAATATTGGCATTCTTTTGGAGACGACAATTTTGGGCCTGTTTTGGGACTCTTTCTGGACCAGCCAGGGCAGGGCGTATTAAAGTGGAGACAGAGACATATTGTCCTTAAAACTTAAGATCGAGCAGGATAGATAACGAAGGGAGCACATCACTACAAACCCTTGAGTGAGGGTCCATGCTCAAAAAAGCGAATGAGGCAACTCTTCCTCATATAATCAAGGCGAGGACGTTTTCACACCTTTTCAGTCATTAAATTCACAGAATTCTCACGCTAGGGGAATGAAATATTTTTTGCTCCAACTTCAATGAGGGTTTTAAACGACGTCATTTCACATGGTAAATAACCTGTGACATGTCAGTTCGCGAGCGAGCCATCCTCTGCGCCCCAGCTAAGGCTGAACACGTTCGTGGTTTCACGGTGGTCCAGTTCTGTTCGCCGTTTTTCACCTCGCTCTATTAGCAGGGAATGACCCAGGAAGTGAGTGAATGGCCGTTCGCTTACTTGCAAGATTGCGAATATTTTCTCACACATCTTTGTGAATTAAATAATTCGCTGACATGCAGGTGTGGGCCATCCGCGCACATTTGGCTCTCCCGGGCAGGGCAGACCTG
>NW_026267320.1:488732-489857 GCF_000697945.3 Frankliniella occidentalis | reverse complement strand
CGCCAGCCAGCACCACCCCACAACGGCACAGCACAGCGGCGTTGTGCGTACTTTTCTCCTCCCCTCCGAATCCCATCAAATGCATCCCCTAATACAATTACCGAGCACGTCCCGGCCTGAGCAGCCTAGGCTCGAGCTCCAGGCCTGGGGCCACCCTAGGCCGCGCGCCCCGCCGGGTCCCCCAACAGACTTCTCTAGATCTGGAGGGAGCAGGCCGAGGCAGCCGCCTCACCCCTCACTCCATCTTGTCCTGGTCCGTGGAGAGGGGGAGAGTACTACACAGGGTGTCCCACCCACTCCGCCCTCCTTGGTAGCTGCCAAGGGTAGCTAGACCAGACCTATGGAGGCAGCCCCGCAACAACCAGGCGCGGATTAAGGTCCGTTTGGTAGGAGGGGCGATGCACAGTCGTTTGCCAATACAAGGGTTTTGTAGAGAAAATTGCCTACATTCCAGGCAGATCACTGGAGGCCACGGGGGGAGGGGGGGGGGCCTTAATCCACGCCTGGCAACAACAACTGTACAGGGTATCTCCACCGGTTCCGTTCTCCTTGGTAGCTATAAGGCTAGAAAAGAACAAGGGGGATAGCCCCAAAAAACAACAACTTCACGATGACCTCGGTAAAAACGATGTCTCATTTTTGTTTGCGGAAGGCTCCTAAGATTTCGAGGTCTTCTAAAAAAATGTGGGGTTTTTCCTTATTTTTTGAGGGGGTTACTTACAATCTGAGGTGAAATCTGAGAAGTTTTTCTCAACTATGGAAGGCCCCTTAAAGTTTTCCCTTTTCCCTAAAAAAAAATAAATTAAAATGAGACGTTGTTTTTACCGTCACAGTGCACTTGAAACAGCGTGATTTTCATTATAATAACTACCGGAAAACACTAACGCCACAGACAAAATTCAGAGTGCTGAACGGGAAAAATGAAAATCTTGGAGGCTCGAGTAGAGGGGACGCAACTGCAGGGTAATGAGATGAGTTCCCTGTGGCTCCAACCGCAGACGCGCTGTTGGGCCCCGGGGCTCGCGGCCCCCAGTAACAGTAATACCCACGTCAGTGTTGACGCACAGGTTTTCGGTCCGGCAGTGCCGTCCTACTGGCGAGGACTCTCCACCAGGGCACATTGCA
>NW_026267320.1:477841-487922 GCF_000697945.3 Frankliniella occidentalis | reverse complement strand
GGGTAGGGGGGAGGAACAATCTGAGGTTGTTTGCTCGATCTCATCAGCAGTGGAGTGTCTCATTGACTCATTGGCCGATACAGAGATGGTTGTCAGGTGGCTATCCCACTCCCCTTGTGATAGGCTTATGATTCTCAGGGAACATAACGAGTTCGGCTAATCGCTAATAGATTCCTGAGGCTTCTGATGAGTTGAGGTTTGGTTTTAGGGGAATAAGCAAATAGGGTGTGGCTCCGCATCAGGAGCCCGTGTCATAAAATTAACCACTCGAAGCCAAAGCGCGTCATAATTCACTAATTCAACCATCTACTCCACCCCCTAACTCATGACATGGCCCATAGCCACCACGGGCCAGGAAGCAGGCTAGTGCAACCCTCAGGAACCTCAGGCAGGAAGTGAGCTCGCCCGAGCAGGAGCGGGGCGGGGTCGACCGGGGGGAGTGTGGTGTGCTGCGTCGCCTGGCTGGGCGGGTGGACCACCGCGGCCTCCCAGCATAGTGTCATCATGACTATGCAATCTGAAAACTGCAGACACGAAGAGAAGGGCATTCCTTGACCACAGACCAGACCACATCCATGCAAAAATTGGCGAGGCTACTGGCCAAATACTGGTACAGATGACATACGGGAGTACCATTACTTTTAGAGGAGACTTTCAGACAAAATCTGTGCAGTTTTTCCCAAATTACGGCAGTACCCCAAAGTTTTCTCTTTTCCCTCAAAATTCAGACATTGATCATTTGCCGAGGAGATGAATTCTGTCTTGAACATCACATAAGATAATAATTTCTATATTTGAAAGTAGGACTTGGTGCACGTGCTCACTGTTAAAGTTCTGAAAAGCAAGATCCTCTGTAACTACGAAGTATTTAACTTTGCAAGTGCTCGTTGTCCCATAATACCACGGTGACACTATGTGTATTCTACAACTGTACGTAAAAATCTAGAGTAGAAACGACCTCGATTCCACAATTCACCCCAAGGACAGTTCCGGTGGCTCCTCTCCTGCCCCGCCGCCCTCCCCAGCAGGGCCAGGCCTAGGAGGACGAGACGACCGGCCTGATTCCATTGTCCGAGTCATTCGCCGTGATATTTGATCGAATCATTCCCCGCTCTGCCCCCACCTCGCCTGCACAGCGCGACGCACGCAGCAGGGACCCGGCAGAGCCGGGAGGACACACGGGGCGACAGCCGCAAGGGCCGACTAGGGCCGACAGCCCAGAGGGCCGACGCTCCCAAGGACCGACAACCCTAAGGGCCGACAGCTACATCATTCCATACGGGCCGGAAGCCCCAAAAGGATGACAACCACAAGAGTCAATCGTCAAGGGCCGGCATCCAAAGAGCCGACAGCTCCAGAGAGCCGGGAGCTCTAATGAGCCAGAAGCTCCAAATCTGGCTCCAAGTAGCCCAGCCTGGGCCTGGGCCCAGGCTGGGCTCTACTTTCAAGAGTTTCCCCTTCGAAGATCATAAAAAAATATTTTTTTCCAACTTTTTTGCCCTTTCCGTTTTTCTTTGATCGCCCCTTTCAGCCCCGTGGGGGTGGTTGCCAGGATTTGACGTAGGCGTTTCTTTTTCTCGGAGTGAACCTTAAGATACCCTAAAAATTTGCAGTCTTTAGCACATATACTTCTACTGGAACAGACAGACAGACACACAGACAGACACGAGGTCGTTTGCATAAGCCCGCTAGTTATCTTTTCTAAAGCAGAAGGGCGGGCTACAAAAGGTTTTGTCAACTTGACTGATTTGTCATTTCGGTTACACAGGAAAAACAAAGGTAGGAATCAACATCCTTCTCTGGGTGTTGATGACTTTCGTGCCTTTACAGAGCGCACCTGGAAAGACACTAAAATGCAGCAAAGTTGCTAAATGTTAGTGCCTTTAGACACTTTCGTGCCTTTCTAAGACGTTAACATTCAGCACCTTTAAAAGGATGTTGATGGATTCCTAAAATCTCAATGTGACAGTATGTGAAAGTTATTCCCTACTCCCACTTTACAGAAAACACAATGTCCATGTTGTGCAACAAAAATGACTTTGCAGTGGACCAAGCACTTAGTTCGAGGGGGAATATTAACTAGTGTGAAAAAGTCTTGTTCTAATGACCGCCATAGCTTTTACCGAGGGGGCAAGAACTCCGGGAATCATGTGTACACCTGCCTGGGAATCATCACGATAAGAATTGATCGAAATCAACAGAAATCGTTTAAACTGAGCAGGAAACTAGCAGAACTGGTACAAATTAGTCGAAATAAGCGTTTTCTACCACTAGAAAACCAGAGAAATAAATATTGGCTGGCGGGAATAACCGGGAATCACTGGGAATCAAGTATTTCGGGAATCATGTGCACACTTCAAAAGGGAGTTATTGCCCCCTCGGCTTTTACCGAAGCGTAGCGGTCTAAAAGTTGATTAAGTGCCCTGAGGCCAATGTTGACGGCTAGCCTGTGTGAGGGAGAGTGAGAGATCGGAGCTGCTCCTAGTATCCGACCCACATTTTTCATGATGGGGCAGCTGCGGATTCTCCGAATCCCGGTTAGATTGGTTTATGTTTGGTCGAGCCCCGCTCCACTGCCCCTCCCCCTCCTACGCCTCGAAATTTGAGGGCGGGGAGAAATGGAGGCAGGAAGGGCTCGCCCACACGGCCCAGCGCGCACAAATATCGCATCAGACTACACAGCGCCCTGCGATTCACCAAAGCGGACGTACGCCAATCTGATACACTAGCGATCCTTCTACTTCTTTGCCACTAGTTGTTGGCGGTTTATAAATCACGGCGTCCTACCTGGATCCTGGCCTCGTTGAGTTTGGTCGTTCTTGCCAGCTCCTCTCTGCAGTAGATGTCGGGGTAGTGCGACTTGGCGAAGGCCGCCTCGAGTTCCGCTAGTTGTTCCTGAAACAAGAGGGCGGCGGTGGAAGTTCCTCGTCCATCCGACGTGTGGTGCAGACACGTTGTAGAGGGGCGGGAGTGGGGGGGGGGGGTCAAGTTATACCCGAGACAGGGAGGCGAACCGGAAGCCCTCTCGGAGAAAGAAGGAAAAGCCGAGGAAAGTACGACTTTTATAGAAAAAAAAAGTAACATAAGTTGTGGCGCAGCTGGCCCTCGTCTTACTTGAGTGAATGTGGTCCGGTGCCGCCTTCTCGCGGGGGTGGGACAGGTGTTGGAGGTGGGGTGGTGGCCCGTATGTCCCGAGCCGAGGCCGCCGACACCAACGCCGACGCCACCACCCGAGCCGGTCGGCGACGGTCCCCCGCTACCCACTAGGGTCTGGGGTTCGTTCTTCAGCTTTTTGAATGCACCCTCGAGTCCTGCAACAAACAGATTATTATACTTAAATTGCATGGTATTGTGATGTACTGCTTGCGTTCCATCTTTAAGACCCCCTAGAGGTTCTCTTTGTCGATTTTATCCTTCCTGCTTCATCCTCTGATAAATCTACACCAAAAAAGTATTTTCCTCATTAAAAGCTTTGATTTGAGTTTTCTTAAATGTAAATGTTCTTACTTCAACCCCTATTCACGCTCTAAACAAGTAATATTTTATTGACATAAGGACACTGATCTCAAAAATTTAAGGCTCTGCACAAGAGTTAAGGACTCTTTTTTTCGAAGGGCACTACAAAGAACACATTTTCGTTACGGTCTCTGTAAGTGGTGTAGGTAAGGTATCAAAAGGCACTAACACAACAACTTTAGGGAATTTTAGTGCCTCAGGGTTGCTTATTTATTGGTGCCTCTGTTAAGGCACTAAAATAAGGCCCCCCCCAAAATGGTGTGGAGTTGTACCTTTGCCTTTTCAAGATGACCATTTCGGTGTCCAGCAGTGTCCCTAGACACTTAGAAAATCTTAAAAGTCTAGCTCAAGTTTTTCTTTGTTAGAGGATAGACGTGCAGATAGACATTTACGCAGGCACCAGGGCTATTAAATAATCAAATTCTGATGATAAAAAAACCATTCTTGAAACAAGAACATCTCAAAAAACCTTTGATGGAGGTGTCGTTCTCGAAATGAGTGAGACAATTTTGCCTCGCTCAATCAGAGCGATGATTATAAGGCTCACCTTAGTTGAGGCATATGCATCGAATTATCACTTTGAAGGAGTAAGATTTCCATGGCCTCGCCTAATTGCAGTGAGGAACCTCACTCTAATAGATTGAGGATCGCAAATTATGACACAAATTGACTGAGAGTCAGATATCTCGCTCTCAGGACAGTGTCACTGATCTCGCTCTCCTGAGAGCGAGATATCCGACTCTAGCATTTTCAATGATGTGCTGAGCACAATCTTGACTTTACCTTGTGCCCAGTAAATAAAAGCGTTGTGATAAGAAAATGTGCCTGCAGGATTTAAGCACAAAATTTGCACCAAAAAAGCACGTATTCGTTTAGGGCATAGACATTTCAGGAAAGAGAAAAATATTGCTCGAAGCTTTCATCTTCTCCTGCTATGGTTTAGAATTTTGAACGTCAAAGAGTAAGACAAAAATGGAGAAACGTTGACGCGCTGAAAGAGCCTTCAAATTTATAGAGCCCTCAAGTTTTTAGCGAATTATTTTCGTATGATGGAACATTAATTTTTGTTTGGAAACCGAGTACTCTGTCGCAGTGCACACACGAGCGTTCTGAAATGTTTACAGCAGTTTGTCAAAAGTTCAAAAAAGTCACCAGTGTTTATATTTAATATGTCATTGGCGTATAAAAATTTAACACACGTCGACTTCCACGTGGCCACATGGTGGACATGCATTCACTGGAAATACAAAGGTAGGACTCGACTGATTTTAATGCATTTGCAAAGGTATTAAAATTAGCAACCCTGCAAAGGCATTAAAACTGCCGAAAGGTGTTAAAATTGAATGCCTTTGGACACTTTTGTACCTTTGCAAAGGAATTAAAATTTAACACCTCTATATAGAAAGGCATTAAGTCCTACCTTTGTGTTTCCAGTGTTAATTGATGGAAAAACGCCACATTTCTAATTTGCACAGGGACTGAACGTGTTAACAAGGAAAATGGAGGAAAAGTGGGCCGGGAGGGGGGGGGGGCACTTTTCATTCGGTTAGAAACAGTCTTGGGGACTTTTTAAAAATTGGATCGGCTGGATCAGGTTGGGCAGAGCAAACAGGACGTTGGGTGCCGCCGTGTGCGGCCCCCACCAGGCGCCGCGGCCGGCGTGGCGCCGCCCTGGTGCCGGTGGCGAGCTCCGCTAGTCTGGCAGCCCGCTCGCCACACAACCCAATCAGGGTCCATTGCCAACGCGATTATGCTAAACAGGTTAAGGGCCGCGCGGCGCACGGCGGCGCTCTGCCCAGGAGTCCGTTGGGGCAGGTCAGGGCCGAGACGCCCCGCCCCACCACGCCCCGCCACGCCCCGCCACGCCCCGCCATTCAGACAGAAGAGCGGGTTTGTTCGCGCCTTCGTCGGGCGCCGGTGGCTTGCGGCCGGCACGGCTGATGTTTTAGCTTTGGTGTGATCCGAAAACACCTCATGTGAAAGCAGACAGCATTTACAAGGTCAGACTGGAAATACGGAGAAGCCACCCACCTGCGACGTACGACGCGTACTTGAGCAGCGTCCATCCACCCCACTCTAAGGGGAATGGCCACACTGTCATTTTTTGACAGGCAAGAAACAGGCTTCTTCTCTCAAATGACAAGAGGATATCCGCCTTGAGTGCGCCCGTATAGTTCTCAACGGTTCACAATCTGGTGGGTTTGGTTTGGTGAACCGGGCGACCTGCTCACCCAGAAATTCGTAACTTTGATTTCACTTCCAAAAGTGCTGCCGTTTTCCAAAGCAAATTTTGAGTTTGATGTACAGCTAAATTTAGTTGAGTAACGGGAATTTCCTTGAAATAAAAATTTAATAATGTATCACTGTTGGGAGTTTTATCGTAATTTAACGAAAAATGTTCTGTTAATTTTTCTACACAAACTCTTCGTTATTTTAAAGTAACGAACTCTTTCGTAAAGTGACGAACAGTTTGTAACTCGGTTGTTGTCCCCAAAAAACGATCCTGAAACAAACATTCTAACATCATGATCAATTAACACTATTGAATCGTGATATTACGAAATAGTTGGTTACACCGCTACGAACGGTTCGAAATAATTGAGAAATAATACCCGTAACTTTTAATTACGAACAATTCGTGACAGATTATTATCGTGAAATGACGAAATTCATTAACAGTGTAAACCAATGACAACATTTTCTTTGGAACAACGGAGGCACCGCTAAAATTCTAGAGCACGGATCCATGCTCTCCGGACAGCGAGAATTTGCTGTAAATTTCCTCGCTCTCTAGAAAGCGAGGTTTGATTCAAGGTTTGATTTCCTCGCTCGATAAGAGCAATAGATTAAGGAGTGTCACTGTATTTGAGCGATAATTGGGAAACCTCGCTCTTTCCAAGTGAGGATTCCTAAAGTTAATCTCTCTTGATTTGACTGAGACTTAAGAATCATTCTCACTCCAGTATTTGCAGTGACTTTTTAAAGTGAAATGAAAGGTATGTTTTTCTGGGTGCGGCGACCATAGAACACGTCCGACTACGTAAGGTGAGAGGGAGATGGAGGTACGTGTTATAGAACGCCTGACTAACACCTGCTTCCGGGCGTGTCCCGGATTGCCACGATATTCTCCGAAGAACTTAAGAGCACTGCTTTTAAATTTTGTACTTATGCACTTGGGTCAAAATGAAAATTCTTAGTTAAGTTTGTTGTGCTCTCGGAGTGCTTTTCTTTCACGGCGCACTGCGACCACGCCACGCGCGCGCTGTACACTTTGCCAACAACTTGAATTGAAAGCCCTCTCGGGCGAGCAGGATATGAGGCTCAGAGGCGCCTCTGCGGCCGCTGGGGACACCCCTATCAGCTGCGGCAACGCACCCCTCCGTGTTGCAAGGTCACAGACCAGAAGGGATCGCGCGGACAGATACCCGCAGGGAGGGAGGGAGGGAGGGAAGGAGAGAGAGTGTGTGTGTAAGTAAGAGAGATCTGATGAGATAAGGAAAGATCGGGTTGCACAAAGTGGCAAGTGCGATACGGCAGGACGGCCGGCCAGTCGGGGCGACTGCTGCCCGGTCACTTGCACAGTGCGATGAGCCCGACTCAGCCCCCGGCGATTTTATAATGGATATCCTCCCCTCCCCACCCCCGGACACACCCCGCCACTCTATCAACCGGCGATAACAGGGACCGCGCAGATTGAGCCCCCGCTGCCTCAACTTCATTTCCCCTCAAGGTTCTCTCTGTCGCTGTATTTATTTTTACATTACCAACCTCCTCTTGAGAGGCCCATGCTTAGTTGTTGTCTTTTTATTACGGACACAGAGCGTAGGGCGTACTGATGGATGTAGTCTTCTTGAGACAAGGACGGTAGCTTCAAACAGCGAAGGCTACACGTGAAAAACATAAAGAAAACGTACACTTCGGGCCGAATCTTTCACCTAATTGACTCCGAACCTTTACATCTGCAAACAAATTGTTTGAGCAACTAGAATTTAAACGGCAGTACAGAGAGAACTCTTGTCCACTCCCGCCCACTGCAACCCTAGATCCCTTGCTGGCCCCGCTGCTGCCCTGTACCGTTTTGTCGAGTGCAACATTAATGAGGCACTTTGTCACCGCGGCCGTGATGAGCACATCTTTGGCGCACCCCTACCCTACCCTCCCCTCCCCCTCTCCCTCCCTTCCCCTCACTACCACCACCCCTACCTCGCCCCGCCACCTGACAAAGCCCAGCTCGATGCATTATGCACAAGCGACGAATGTTTTATGCGGACACCAAAATGAAATGCCTGCGTTTACCTCGCTCGACAAAAGCTACAAATGGAACAGCAGGGCAGGGGGAGGACGATGGTGAGGGTGAAACCGCGAAAAGGACTGAGCAAGGGGAGGGGAGGGGGGGGGGGGAGGGAGTAGCAGGTTGATAGACAGACTCCCTGCCGGTGCCCCCTCCTCCCTCTCCCCCGCAGCGACACTCTCCCTCCCTCTCCGCTCTGGTACGAGCCGCGAAATCTCTCGAGCAGCCTGCAATTAAGAAGCGATAATGGAAGGGGTCGGACTGCATCGGCTGCCTCCCTCATCCCCTGCGCTGCTCCGTCCCCGTCGAGCTCACACGCGAGTATAGGGGAAGTTGGGGGCAAAAACTTGTCGGCGGCACCTCGCCTGCACGCAGCCCGGCCCGGCCGGCGGGGGGAGGGGAGGAGGCCGGGGGCGGCGGCAGTGAAAGCATGTGTCCGATGACAACTATTTCAATTCCCCATCTGTTACTGCGACAGAGCCAGAGCCGCGGCAGCGCTTGTCTTGCACCGTATGGTGTGTCGAGTATGAATGGACCGCGAAGATAAAGACACACTAATGACCGACTGGGATTTACTATCTTTTCTAAGTTTCACTAAACCGACGACTTTCTGTAGTTGTACTGCATCGCATGCCCACAGCGCCTTACGGCCCTTAGCCAATGGGCAATCCAACCTACGTGGACGTGGTCCAAGGGAGGAGTTGAACAGCTGTTGAGTTGAACACTCTGAAGTGCATAACTAGTAGGAAAACATTTTACAGAGTTGAAGTTAACAATGGTTGAAGGGTTGAACGACTTTATTCGTGAGTGAACTTTCAAAGAATCTCAGTACTTTTCTTCGCTCAAACCACATTTCTTATATGTTTTCAAACATGTAGCATAACACAGGTGGTTAATTTGGAAGAAAGAAAATGTAAACATGCCACTGGAAAAACAGATGAGCTAAGTCGCACTTTTGATGGGGCAGAGGCAGACTGCACTGTAAAACGTAAAGCGAGCTTTCTTGCCCGAATAGAGCGACGAAGGTTTCATCGCTCCGTTAGAGCGATTTTTGCGAAATGACTCAAAACGAGTCTTATTCGTAACCAAAAATGTCTGCGAAAGCAGTTTAACTTCAGTGGACGACAACACAACGTCTTTTAAAACATGCAAACACGGAGTTTGTAGCGGCTGCGTATTTCGACGCGTGTTAACAACAATATTCTATCTACGGAGCGTCGTTTTCAAAATAACCTATCTACAAAGCGTCGTTTTCACAATGTCCTATCTGCTTAAGAAAATCATAGCAGATAGGACATTGTGAAAACGACGCTTTGTAGATAGGATATTTTGAAAACGACGCTCCGTAGATAGAATATTGTTGTTAGGACGCGTCGATTTAGTTGATCGATAGTCATTTTTTTTTCTCTATACGAGACGCTTCCTAACGCCCAATGATCAAAAAACCATAGTTACGACGCTATACGGCGATCTGCTGAACTCCGTGTTTATACAGAGCTCCATGGAACTGCATGTTTATACGAAGCCGCCACGAAGTCCGTGTTCATAGGTTTCAAAGGGTCGACTGATGATTTTAGCGGGGATGCAGGGTGTTTTGTTGTCAGTGCTCGGTCAGGGGACTCACCTCTATAATCATTACACTGTTAAAATCCTGCAAAGCAACGCTTTGCAGAACTGCGAAGTATTTATATTCCTTGTAATTACGAAGCATTTGCTTTTCAATTACAAAGTGATGCTTTGCAATTGCGAAGCAATGAAAACACGCTGAAAAGCATCACTTTGCAATTGCAAAGCATGACTTTGTAATTGCAAAATAAACACTGTGTAATTACAAAGGATCTAAATTCTTCGCCGTTCTGCAAAGCGTTGCTTTGCAGGAATTTAACAGTGTAGCTAACACCGCCCCCTTTTTATTAATCACCATTACGCTAAACCTCCACGTTTACCTCCAGTATCAGAAATCACTGTAAGACATACGGCTACCTGCGTAGCGTCCATATTAACTGAAAATGAACGTCCAATTTAACCGTTTTTAAACGGAACTAGAATGACGGTAGCCACGCCTGCATGTTTGGTTACACTAATAACTAAAACAAAACGGTCGATAAGACGCCACCACCACCGAGTACACCGGCACCGGCAGCATGGCGTTTAAGTCTCCACCAGCCAGCTGTGTGTACCAGGTGGCTGATTAACCCCGCGCACTTCTGTAGCTAGACTGTACCGCACGCACGAGTGCGGGCGGGCTTGCCTATCGCCCCTGTCCACGGCGCC
>NW_026267320.1:474438-476666 GCF_000697945.3 Frankliniella occidentalis | reverse complement strand
CCCCTCCTCCCCCGTCACCGGCCCCCAAACAAGCGGCCAGATTCGGCTTGAAATCCAACTTGAAGCCGTAGCAGTCTTCTGAGTAGTAGGGTGCGGGCGAGGACGTCGTCGCCGACGTGGCGATGGCGGCTGGTCCGCGCGGGAGGCGCGCCCTGCTGGGCCCGGCCCACGCGTGGCTACGACATAGGTCCTGCTCCGCAGCGCTCCGCGCGCACGACACTCACTGCACGACACACTCGGGCACTCCGCGACGCGCCGTCCTCCACGCCTCCACGTCCGCGAGTGAGCCCGCGCGCCAGCCGCCCGCCCGCGCGCCGCCGGCCCGCCCGCCCCGGCCGGAGGGGCCGCGTGCGCGCCGCTCCGTGCGCGAGGCCGCTCGCCCTCGCCGCCCCCTCGCTTGCTCGCTCTTCGCCGTCCTCCGCACCACCCTGCTGCTCTTCGGTCGCTCTTCCTCTCTCGCTCTTCCTCTGTTGCCCGCTGCACACACACACACACACACTCAAGGGGCTGCGCTGGTCTGCGCCGCGCAGGGCCTCGCAAGATGCCGGCAGGATCACCAAACGAAAAGTGACTAACAAGGTTACGTGCAGTTCGCCAGGCCTGCCCGCCCGCCCGGCCGTCCCTGCCGAGCCGAGCCGAGCTCCGCACCGCACCCCGCTACCCCCACCCTCACTGGCCACGCCTATCGGGGAGGGGAGGGGGAGGCCCGCCGTCAGGCGCCACTACTCCACGTAAGATTCCGCTCTCTCCTTTCCATACAATGACACATTATATGTGCTCCGGCGCATCCCAGCCTACCCCTCTCTCCCTCCCCGTCACCTGCCTCTCTCTCTCTCCCCCTCCAACACAAACACGCGCACGGGAAGGGCCTCGCTCGCGTCCACTCGGCCGAAAGCGCCAATATCCGATGCCTCGTTTCCCTTTTGGTCCAGCAGCGGGTCGGCTCCACCCCGCCCCAACCCGCGCCGCCTCGCTCAGTCCGACCCGGTACGGTCCGGCCGGTTAGGGGGGAAATTAGCAGATGCCAAGGTCAGGAAAGGGAAAGGGGAACCGGCGGCGGCGGCCGGACCGCGTCACCCGTCAGCTGTTGACGCCCGAGGTGTCACCCGTCAGCTGTTGATGGAGGACTGGCTCTCAGCTGATGGTTCAGCGGAGCGGCGCGTCTCCTGTGGCGCCCGCGGTCACCCGGGTAGGCCACCCGGTGGACGCGGCGGTCTGGCGGGTCAGCCCGGCAAGCGACGCACGGCGCGCGGGGCCCAGCGCGCGGGGCCCGGTGCGCCAACCAGGGCCTGGCCGTTGGAAGACGGGAAAATAAAGTCGGAAATAAGCAAATGCAATAATTCAATTAAATTGTCACGTTTTACCAAAATTCGAAATTATGATGTCGCCTGATAAATGAAAGTAGTCAGTCTATTAAAGAACTTTAGTGCGTCATATTTTCTAGTTAACACAGTTTTCACCGCACGCCGTGGATGGTATTTTTTTACGCTTCTTTCAGAAACGAGAAATTATTTGGTGGAGCTGAAAGTCCGTTAAAAATAAAACCTTATTTCCTCTAACCGACAACGAACAACGAAGTTGGAGAGCATTTCCAGATATGTGTTGTCTGGGGGAAAAAAGTTTTTATCTGCAAATAGTTTGCACCTCCAACAACTTTTCGCTACGCCAATACTCCAGACAAAACTCAGCTGTACGCACGAATTCCTTATACTTTCATTATTGCGCTGTGTTCCTTCTGCGGTCGCGATATGAGTTTTTGTTCCAAAGGTAAATAACTGTGTAAAAACAAATAACTTGTGTTCTATACGCAGCCTCTCCGCTGATCCACGTAATATAAGGATAGAAGGAGCCATACGAGTAGGAGAAGGTACTACCGAGGGGGGGGGGGCGATGCACAGGCCTGCTGCGGAGGGATGCGAATGCTGCGGTGGCGGCATATCTCTTACATCACCGGCTCTCCGCGGTACACCACATAACAAACCGCCATTTTGAGATCCTGCCTCGGCAGCCCCCGCCGGGCCTCGCTCGCTCGCTCGCTCGCCAGCGCCTGCTCGCCTCGCCCGCACCCTCACCCCCGGCGCCGCTTCCTCCCTCCCCCTCCCCTTCCCTCCCCTGACGACGAGAAGCCCGCCCTCCGCGGCAGCGCTCGCCCGGGCCCGACCAATGGCGGGCCTGCGCTGCCCCCCTCCACGCGGGCCTGGCCGCGCTAACCATCACGTTGTCCTCGG
>NW_026267320.1:473165-474388 GCF_000697945.3 Frankliniella occidentalis | reverse complement strand
CCCCCTGAAGCCCCTCGCGCCCCTGTCAGGATCTCCGGGCGAGGCGAGGAGCGGTGCGGCTCGTCTCGGCGATGAGCACTTCCACCGCGATAGAACCAGCGCCAGGCGCGGCGCGGCCCGGCCGAGGTCCGGCTATCATTCAAATAATAACACCAGTAATCACGCCGGGTGGGCCCAGTGTGCAGGTACAGAGAGACCCGGGGTCGACACTGGAAAAAACCAGAGGTGTTTTAAGTCACACCCCATTAAAAACAACTTTGTGGCTTTCTCGTGGGCCTGTATCAGCCATGCATAAGCTCTAGACCAAAACAGGCCATACGATTGTAGTATGCATAGTCCGGTATAGTAGGCAAACCCGCATAAGAACCGCCCACAACACTCCGGTGCTGGGTTTTCGCTTGTCCTCAAAAAACATTAGACTATTAGCAGATCGACCTATGATATTAGTTTGTTATGTTTTTAAAGAATTCTTCTTGAGAAAAGAAGAAAAGAGGATGCTGGCTGCGACACATACAACCATTATTTTCTCCCCTGGAGTCGTCCGAGGCGCCAGTGCCCGGGGCTCGCTATGGCTCGCTATGGCTCGCTATGGCTCGCTATGGCTCGCTATGGCGCTGCTGCCCGCCCGGCGCGCAGCGCGCCGCACACACGTATTGGCCCACGAAGACGATAACCGGATTACCCAATCGCCATGAATGGAGAGAGCTCTAGCCGGTGCGGTTATGGGATGGATATGGACTCCGCCATCAGCAGTCAAACCTGCCACTCCCGCGCCTCGCCCCCTCCCTTCCGCCCTACCAAATCTCCCATCCCTGCCATGCCACCCAACATGATTCGGGATGGATATTGAAATGAAACGATAATTCCCTGCGCTTCCGATGGCTGTGGTGTTCTGAGTGTGTGCGATGGAGAGAATCAGAGCGAGAGAGAGAGAGAGAGAGAGAGAGAGAGAGAGAGAGGGGGGGGTAACCTGGAAACATGGCCAATATATCGAAATCGTTGGAATTTGAAATTAACAGGGATCATAAACCGGAATAGCAATTAATATTTGTTTTATTGCTTGCTTGTCGTCGATCCTCGAGCACCCTGCATGAGCGTTTTCACGAGCGCGCTCGTCTCTCTCTCTCTCTCTCTGTGTGTGTGTGTGTGTGTGTGTGTGTGTGTGTGTGTGTGTGTGTGTGTGTGTGTGTGTGTGTGTGTGTGTGTGTGTGTGTGTGTGTGTG
>NW_026267320.1:466759-473115 GCF_000697945.3 Frankliniella occidentalis | reverse complement strand
TGTGTGTGTGTGTGTGTGTGTGTGTGTGTGTGTGTGTGTGTGTGTGTGTGTGTGTGTGTGTGTGTGTGTGTGTGTGTGTGTGTGTGATGAGCCCCCGGCGGAAACCCATGATCAATAAAAGCAAATGGGTTGTACACCACTGGGACCGCACCGCACGAGAGGGGTAGAGGAGAGGAGCGCGGCCGGGATCCGGGAGCGGAGCGGGGTGGGACAGCGAGGCCGCCGGGGCTGCAGCAGTTCCAGCGCCAGCGCGAGCACCAGCACCAGCGCCGGCATTGGAGGCCGCATCCCAATTTGAAAGTGTGATTGGAAATTAGGAAGCAACGCAACGATGTTGAGTCATACGATAGAGTAGGGACGGGCGAAAGCGCCGTGGGAGAGGGTCCGACCGAAGGGGGTGGGAAGGGAAGGGGAATAGGGAGCTGAATGAGGGGGCGGTAGAGGGGGAAAGGGGTGAGTGGCCCGAGCCGAGGGGGTCGGCATGAAACCTGTGGATAGCGGGAGGGGGTAGCAGATTGGGTTATTGGGGCCTTCCGGACAGAGCCAATGGTTATGATATCGCATCGTGACGTCGTCGGGGGCGGCGACGCCAGCCCAGGCTTGCGGAGTCCAGACGGGGGGGAACAGGCGACGGCCCGCGACAGACAGCCGGGGATCCACACTGTGAAAAGCTTACAGCGATATTCACTGTAAGCTACAGTGAAAGCCTGCAGCACTGTAGCTTACGGCGAGATTCACCGTAGCTTACGGTGAGATTCAATGTAGCCTACAGTGAAATTCAATGTAGTTTTTAGTGAAAATCAGCGTAAGCTATACAGTGCTGCGGGCTATAACTGTACTTACGGTGAAAATCACTGTAAGCTTTTAACAGTGCAGATGCACAAAGTTGGCGTCGAGACTTGCAAATGGAGGGCCTGATCAAGTTAATTTAGATTTATTTAATGCGTTGCATGTTAAGGGACTAACATGGGCGTTTTCATACAGGTGCTACCCACCGCACACGCAATACTTTCATTTTATTTAAATCACCTACAGGTGTAAGAAAATTTGCAAAGCAAGCGAGCGATAAACCCTCATGAAGCGCCACTGTGAGCATTAAGTGCCCATAATATGTCCAGACCCGAGTAGGGTACTATAACATCTAATTCTTGTTGAGATAAGTATCGAATTATTTCAGTTCCCACTGCCCATTCCTCTAACAATCTTTGACAATCTGTTAAGCACTAGATGCCTTAGAATACTCACTAGTGGTGCAGAGCAGGTATCCAAGTTTCCTCGATATACTCAAAAGTAACACACGTCCCGTCGTGTCGTTTCCCCGTACACATGCAAACCCAACAGTACTGTGTACAGTGTACAAACAAGGAGGAGTCGAATTGCAAGCACGGACTTCTTTGAGTGTAGTATGTTAAGAAAACACTCGTAAAGTATGTACTACGGCAAGTATACTCTAAATCTTTTACCAAGATTTTTTCGTATAATACAAAGAATTATGTGCAACCGTAGTAAATTTACTTGATTTCAAAATAGTTTTCTTTGTATTAAAAAAAATCTTTGTTTGGATTTAAGAGTGTACTCTGTTACCTGGGTGTACTAGCAAGTACACACTTGTTTGTGTGATTTTGTAAGTCGACTTTTCCTTGTGTGCACAAGTGTTGGGTTTGCAGGGACTTTGACTTATATCATTGGCTGAGCGTTAGCGAAGCCTTTGCTGTCATGAGGTGCAGGGAACTCTTTGGTTGTGTGTCTGTCTGTCTGTCTGTCTGTCTGTCTGAAATCACACACGTTTCTCAAAGATGGCAACTTCAATTGACTTCAAACTGCGCACGAAGCATCAGTATACATCGGGTCGTATCGAGTTTAGTTTAGAAGTTAAATATAAGATGTTTGAAATAAGCGATCGTTTAATTTGAATTCGTCGTTTGGTGGCGGTAGGTTGGTAGCACGGCGCTCGAGGGGAGGGGGAGCGCAAGTGGCTCTTGCGCTCACCTGAAGACTTTGATACCTTCTCAGCAGTTATTAAAATGTCAGATAGTCAAACCGAGTGTTTTACTTTTAGTTTTAGAGTTGCGGAACTTAGCCTGCGAAGTTTCGCGAGTGTCCGATGAGAAGGAACGAAAGTGATATTTGGAATGGTTTACGTGTTTACTTACGTAAGCTGGAGGGGGCGAGTGTAGTGGTTTGGGAGAAATGTGCAAAGGTGACTAATGTTTCGGGTTCATCTTGACAAAAGAAAACGAAAATGTTTTATGCCCAAAGATGATCGGAATCGAAATGGCAGAGTTATGTTCAAATGTTCAATAAAGTGTTAAATCGCCTCTGGCGGCCAAACGGTGCGTCGGAGGTCAACCCGAAGGGTTACAGGGTCGTACCTCGCCGAGACGAATAAAACGCACCCTTCGAACGTTCAATTTGGTATAATCCCAGATTTGGATTCTTCTTGCAAAATTAAACAGGAAATATCTTATGCTTGACTGTGATCGGATCTGAGCATAAGATATTTCCTTTTTAATTTTGCAAGAAGAATCCAAATCTGGGATTATACCAAAAATTTGATAACTTTTAGCAAATTGTAATTTTACAAATTTTTTATTGTAACTCAAAATAATGGTGTTCAGTCGTAAAACGACTAGAAGTCATTTTATCTTATTAAAAAGCATCTTTAAAGGCTTATTACACTTACAACTAATTTTTTCAATAGCAATATACTTCCAAGGGTCCAAACAATATTAGAGCCATAGTCGCAACTTATTGTAGGATAAGCCGTTCAAAATCAGAACGAGATTTATAATTCTCTTACATTGACTAGATTTTTCTAGAGCCATATTATTTCTAATGATACTGAAATAAAATGGTGAGAGGATTTACAATACATTCTATGATAAGATATATTACAGAACTTTCAATTATTAAACTAAATGACTCGTGATCATTAAAACACCTCAGAGAGATAATATGAAAATGAATCAAAGAATGACAAATTAAAGTTTTCAATATGGGAGGAGTTTCAGCACATTAAAATGAATATTATTTGATATCATTTCACTTCAACCAGAGGCAAGTGAGGGTATTGAATAAAATTTCTCCAGCTGATTGTAACAAGGGTTTGCCTTACCCAGAGTTTTACGACATTTGGATGTTCTACTTTTGTTCGATACATTGTAAGTTAAATATCTTAAAAGTATTCATTTGTCGAGGTCAAAAGTCATCACACTCCCAATTCTAATTACTGGGGACTGAGGACTACAATCAAACTTTCAAACTGGTAACATAAGTAACATTAAAAATGTAAAATAGCAAATGGAATATGCCAATAACTTTACCATTTCGATTGCACACTGACAAACGCTCAGCCACTACGGGCTGCTGCACGTACTCCTACGTTAATGGATTCCCGCTTCGAAATTCCCAAGCGCACACATAGGCCGCTTTTCGATTAAGAATTGCAAGAGAATAGAAAGGGATTTCTTTTCTAAAAAACAACGGAAAAGGCCATTTAGGTGGTCATTATTTTTCTCCAATGCTTCCTAAGATCTTTTGCAACGAGAAACACAACTTATCCAAAGGCTATCCGCAGGCATATGACGGCGTCAAGGAGAGGATGACGCGTGGGAGGAAGAGAGGAGCGAGCTGTTCGGATGCGCAGGAGAGAAACGGTGGGGAGGAAAGAGAGGGGGGGTTGCTGGAGACAAGAAGAATACGGCTGTCTGAGAGGGATTCTTGATGCATCTAACATTAAATTCAATTTGAATCCCATTGTGAGTGACGAGTGCGTGAGAGCGAGCGACATAGCGGGGCCAGAAAGCGGGAAGACAGAGAGCGAGAGAGAGAGAGAGAAAGAGAGAGAGAGAGAGAGAGAGAGAGAGAGAGAGAGGGGGGGGGGTGGAGAAATGGAACATGGGCCGTGCTGCGCTGTGCGGCACTGTGGCTGGAGCGAGCCGAGCGAGGGCGGGGCGGAGGTGGGGCGGTGGTGCGCCGAGGGTAGGGTGGCGGACGGGGAGCGGCATGCTACGGGCACGGCGGGGCGCACAGGCGGCGCGGGGCTGGAGCCTTGTAGCCCCACGCCGCTCCGCGCTACGCACAGCCTGGGGCGGAGCCGACAACCGCGCCCTGCCTGCTTCGCGGTGGCGAAGCCTCGCGTTGCATAGGAGAGAGAGAGAGAGAAATGAAGATGAGAGGGACAGTTGTTGGCCACGTACAGAGTGCCTAGTCGGAGTCGCACGCAGAACCAACGTTCCAGTATAATAGTAATGATGATTATTCACGAGAAATGGGATTTTTGTCCCATTTGCGGTTGTTGTTAGTCTCTGTTTTTGTTGGGTGCAACTCGTTTGTTGAATACTTTCTTAGATTGTACGCTCACTGTAAGGAAGTGTGCAACACAGGAGTTGTACATTTGTAAATGAACACCTACCAAGTTGAACACTTGCAAGTGCATAACGACGGAGTTGCATACTTGCAAGTCTTCAACTTGCAGTTGCACTCTTACAAAGTGTTAAGCAGTTCTTGCAGACTTACAGTTTATCAGTGTACTATGTCTTCGAAAATCTTTGTACTAGATTCAATATTTAATAATGCATTTTTGGGGTGCGCTATTATTGTACGTACACGGTCTATGTGTATACATGGAAGTCACATACTTGAAATGTTGTTCACTTCCGTTGAATTGAATTCTGACGAGCAAAAGCAGAAGGCTATGACTGACGAGTACCAGATGAAAGGAAAAAGTCGGAACAAAAGATGCAATAAAATATAACCTTTTTTTTTGAAGAGGCCGTCATTGTTCTCCTGTTGCACCATAGCACGGTAATCACGGCAGAGCGACGAGGCAGAATAGGCAAAATATTTAGACAAGTCAGTGTGTCGCGCCGCGTGTCGGGCGCGTGGCTCCTGAGGAGTGGGCCGGCGCGTGGCGCGGCGTGGTGGGCGCTGTGTGTATCTAGACAGCAAATTACCGGCCGTCACACCCCGCCACGCCCCCGCCGACCGAGCTGGAGCACAGCTCGCAGCAGGAGCGCCCGGCAAGCAGGCAAATTAAGGGTCCACGTCAGCGGGTGGCCGCGCCACGCCTAACACTTAAAAAATTATTTCAATGCGCTTTGCCGAGCGACAATCAGAGTTTATTCAGGCGAGCCGCCGCCGAGCCGCCCCGCCCACGACCAGCCCCACCCCACGCCCACCCCGCCCAACTATTGAGAAGTGCTTTCACTGCTTTCACATCATGAGAGCTTTGTGCAATCTCACAGCATAGGGCGTAAAAGCAGGCACTCACTCACTCACTCACTCACTCACTCACTCACTCACTCACTCACTCACTCACTCACTCCACACTCATTACTCGCACTGAAAACTCAACAGTGCGCATGGCATGCACACAATTGCTTTGAAATCTCAACAGTTGGCGCCACTGCCTTCCAGACGCATAACTTTGGAAATTAGAAGACATTTTCAGTTTCCTCAGTAGAAGAGCTTTTAAACGAGCTACCATGTGATAGGGTTCGAAACGATCACTACCATACACTGTTAAAAATAGTTGGAAGGTTTACAGGAAAATTTTTCTTGGCGTAAGTTGTAAAACTACAATTTGTAATTGTAAAAGTACATGCAGTACGTGTTTACTTAAAATCCATTGGCGAGTAAAAAAGAATGTGCTCTCGTAAATTTACAACCTAAATTATAATTCGAGTTTACAAAAATTTTGTAAATTCACGACGATATTTTTCAAAATGATAACTTGGTTAACGTTAGTACCAATAAAATATTTGAAAGAATTTCGGTACTGGTCAATTTGAACCCTATCGTACGGTAGCTCGCGACCCCGGTGCGTCCCCACAGCCCCCCCCCCCCCCACACAATGCATTTGGTGCCCATAATTGTTCGCCACTTTTGGCACTCCTACCCCGCTGGCCGATCGCTTGGAAGCTTTTTTGATGAGGAGGTGGAAATGTCTCCCTCTTTCCAAAGTTACGCGTCTAAAAGAAAATCGTGACCAATTGTTGAGTATTTAGAGCAATTGTGTGCATGCCACGCACACTTGTACAGTGCGAATGCCCATGCGCACTGTTACTACAGTGTGCTTTGCAGGCTCTGCTATACTGAATACTGAATATAGTAGAATGTGCAATCACACTGTTGGGTTTTCAGAGTATTACTCGCCCACACCGTGAGAAAGCGAGGCCAGTTCCATAGTTTTCCCCGGCGGAAATACGCTCGTGGAACGATTTTTATGTACTGCTCTGAAATTTCGAAAGGAGGCTGCGGCTCCGAATAACCTAATTCACTTCGGAGAGGTCACGTAATTTGATTTCGCCCGGAAGAACGATAAAGCCGAGGGCGAGCGGGGTGGAGGCGGAGGG
>NW_026267320.1:460766-466709 GCF_000697945.3 Frankliniella occidentalis | reverse complement strand
TTTATGTGCAACGTGGTCATTTTCGCCGTATTTTCGTCGAAAAAAGCACTGTAGCGCCCAAACGGTGCAAGATAGAGTCAAACGGACAAAATTTTGGCCCTAAGGACGCTACTTTGACGAGTTGGGGGGGGTACTGTACCGAGCGGGTAGGGCGGACGGCAAACAGCGCGGGCTAAGCCGGGCTCTGCGCAGCTCTGCGCAGCTCAGCCACAAATGCGATTTGCAGCTTTGATGTGGCTGTGAAGCCTGGCCAGGATGGCTGGGCTCTGCTCTACAACAGGCTCTACGCCGGGCTGGCCAAAGCGCCAATGGGAGCACTGCACACAGCCCCGACACACACACTCACAACAGCACGGACTGCCACAAGTTAAACACTGGAATAAGGCCTTTGCCTCGGACTTGGCACCTTTCTACGATTGTTGCGAAATTACTAACTTATTAAAGCCTTCGGGAAAGACACCAAAATCACCCCTAGGTTGCGTAATTATAGTGTCTCTGTTACTTTTAATGTCTTTGAAAAAGCGTTCAGGCCTAAGACTTTTTCATTACGGTATTCGAAGTACTATAACTTAGTTTCATAAGGGTGCATTTGATAATTTCACATTCGAGGAGGCAATTGCACGCGCCGCGGTCAGCCCGCAAAAAAACGAATTACCTGCGCCACACGTTTCCAGAGCTATGAGACCACGCGGTTGGTGCCTCCGGCGGAAGCGACCAGTTGCTGGACGGGAATGCCGCCCATCAACCCGGCCAACCGAGCGAAAGGAATTTCCCGTCCCTATTCGCTGGACTGCGCCCGCCCGCCCTGCCACCCACGGGATCCGCGTACGGTCCGCAGCGAACAGCGACGTCAGCAGCGGGACAGCAGGGGTGTCCCCTTCCCTGAGGGTGGTTTATCTGTACCGTTAAGGGGACCTCTGAAAGGGTCTAGGGGACGGCATCATATTTTTTGTAGCTTTCGGATCGGAAGTATTTTTTAAACAATAGAACGGCTGGCCTCACATGTTCATTGCCTCTCACCAAAGTTTCTGGGAACTCAATATTTAGAGCAGAACAAAAATTCCCCATAGCACAAGAGGGATGCGTTACAGTTTTCTTTCCCGAGAAAAAAATCTTCAGTTGCCAGCAGAAAACTATGCTACACGCAGAAAAAAAATCATGTCTCTTATAAGTGTTTAGCACCGGGGCTAACAAATTAACTGAATAGACTCAGATAATTGATTTAGCACCAGGGAAAATTTTTTAGCCATCCAATAAACCGCACCGTCAATTAACCGTGTGGTTAATGACACTTAGCTGTACAGGTAAACATTTTTACAATTAGCTATTTTTTTGCACGGGTGTAAAATTGTGCACGGAACTGAATTTTATTTTTTTGCGTGTATGGAGTGTGCTTATAAAAAGTTAGGGCTAGGAACAATAGTTCCTCTGGCACAACAAATTCAGTGTGGTAAAACGCTTGGTCTGGGCCTTAATGTCTGGTGTCCAGGGCAAGTGATTTTTGTCCGTGAGGTAGGGTTTTTTTCCGTCGGGATGACCAATCCGGCATCACTCACCTAACCGATGACATGCCGGTTGCTGCTACCAGCGATGCGCGGCCCTCGTCAGAGCGTGGTGGTGGTGGTGGTGGTGGTGGTGGTGGTGGTGGTGGTGGTGGTGGTGGTGGTGGCGGCGGTGGCGGCGGTGGCGCGGCGCGCAGCGGCGGACGAGCCAGTCGCGGGTATCTGAATAAATGCATAGTCAATGAGGGCTGAAGGGGCGGTGGAGGGGGCGATCGGGGTGGAAAAGGGGAGGGGGGGGGCGAGAGGGGCGGAGAGGAGGGGCAGATTTAACAGAGGAATATAAAACACGGAGTATAGCCGGGCAGGGCCTCGGTCGGGCCGCTGTGGGCCCGGCATGGCCCTACAGAGCGCCGCGGTGGCCTCGGGCTGTGCTGCGCGCCGCGGTGCGCGCCGTGGCGTGGCCGTGCCCACAGCGGCCTACCGTGATGAGTGGCTACAGCACCACCCCAGCACCACCAAGAACAGCCAAAATAATTCTTGTTGCCACACAATTTTGAATTTTATGAAACGTAGGCACCGTACTGAAGAGGGGTGCAAACTGCACGAATAAGGTATGAAATTTCGAGGTCCTGGGGTCGCGTGCTACATTAAATTACAAGATTTTTGAGATCCCTCTCGACCTGATCGGACCCCTAGAATAGGTCCCGCCAAGCTGTCATTGGCTGAGCGATTAGTGAAGCCTATTACTCCACTGAAGGTTAGGGTGAACAAAATTTTGAAACTATGTTTTAAAATTGGGACCCCAAGCTAAGGGAAAAGGGAAATTGCAGAAGTCATCGCGAGCGAAGCGAGCGAAAAAATGTCTGAAAAGTACGAATTAAAATTGTGAGCAAATCTAAGTAAAGTAACACAAGTCACCATTACCGCCAGCGAAACAAGCTCAGAAAAAAATCTCAGGAGTACTAATTATCTTGTGACCTAAGATGGAATCTGCCTATTTAAAAGCTTTCAAAAAAAGAAAATATTATGGTTATCTGGTGGTGTACAAAAAGAACGAAATTTTCCAATTGAGAACGACCAAAGAACAAAATATTTCACATGTTTAAATGTTTCCCTGCTCGCTGACAATTCCAAACAAGCAGGCCCGCCCTTCCGCCAAACGGAGTTGCCAGCTCCACTTCGCTGCGCCGGCAACTCCGTTCGGCAGGGGCCGGGCCTGCTTGGCCTGCCGGCGGCGATGGTCGGGCCTTCGGCCCGACCATTTCAGTCTCGCGATTTACTGAAGTGCATCATCAAATAAATAATGTGACCGGTAAATCACTTTGCATATTTGAGTAAAAATAAAGCGTCCTGTGGGGGGCCTGCGGCCCTAGGAATTTGCTCCTTGGACATGACAAAAGACTGTAACGGGGCAACACCGTGACTACACCCCACCCTTTGCTTACAAAAAAATTAACCCACGCAGTTTCTAGATTGTATATTGTTTGTCAAACAGTCTTAAAACTTGACTTTTTGCCATTGTTTTCAATATATCCACCTCTAACAAGGGAACCTTTTCAGGTGTAAATCTCCGATTTCGTTGGTACTCGGAAAATTTAAAGGTTATCATAATAGAAGTCGGATGGCACTTGAAATTTTTCCTAAACTTAACATTTACTAGGGGTTTACTTAAGCCTGACACTGTTTTTTGCTCCTAATATCCCTCTACCTCTTTAACGGTTCAAAATAGAGCAAAACGGACAAAATTTTGGCCCTAAGGACGCTACTTTGACGAGTTACCCCTTAGAACACTGCTTTACATTTTTCAAAAAATATTTTTTTCTAACACCTTACTCCTACCTTATATAGGGGAAAACTGAATGTCAGGTTTAGGAAAAGTTTCAAGTGCCATCCGATTTCTACATAAATAACCTTTCAATTTTCCAAGTTTCAACGAAATCGGAGATTTACACTTGAAAAGGTTCCCTTGTAAGGCCAAAACAGTGAAAGATGTAGCAAATCCGAGGGTAGTTCCTGATTCAGAATGTGCTGATTTGGGGGGGTACTTCCACTGACATTTTACGATTGGACGCCTCCTTGTATGTCTTTATGTGCAACGTGGTCATTTTCGCCGTATTTTCGTCGAAAAAAGCACTGTAGCGCCCAAACGGTGCAAGATAGAGTCAAACGGACAAAATTTTCGCCCAATGGGCTCTACTTTCACGAGTTACCCCTTAGAAAACCATAAAAAAAAATTTTCCTACTCTTTGGACCAACCCGTATTTCTTTGTTACCCCCTTTCACCCCCTTAGGGGTGGTTGCCAGGATTTGCACCAGGCGTTTCGTTGTCCAGGAGTGACCCCTAAGATACCCTGAAATTTGTAGACCTCTAGCTCATCTCCTTCCTCTTACACGGACGACGGACAGACGGACAGACGGACAGACAGACACGAGAGCGGTTGCATAAGCCCGCTTTAATGCTTTTTTAAAAGCAGAAGGGCGGGCTAAAAAAGACCTTTATTTTTAAAAACTTTTTCTTTTCTCATTATTTTTCCTCTCCTTTTCCTTTACTCCCCTTTTTCCTCCTCTCTCTTTTCTTCTCCTCCTTTCTCCTTCTCGCTATCCTTTCCCTTCCTTCTCAATTTTTCCGTGCTTCCGAAGGCTTTTTTTGGGGGGGAGGGGGGGGGGCAATTGCCCTCGGTCGAGTGTTCGGCTGGCAGGACACTGTAAATGGGTTGGCGTTGGCGTCTTATGACGCCTAAACTTGGCATCGTAAGACGCCAGAATTTGGCGTCAGAAGACACCAATGTAAGGGCGTCAAACACGGTAAAAATTATGTCTGTCAATTCAAGCAGATTGCTATAAATCCAAGTCACTTTTCCTTGACTTTCAAGCAATATTCTTGAATTACAAGACATCATTTTTACCGTGAAAGACGCCAACCCATTTATAGTGTGGAGGGGGTGGGGATGCACTCACGGTAGTTTACCTACACTTAGGGGTGTTGCGAAACAAATTGCCCGTGCACGGCTCACTTTACTTGGTGGCTCACTCACGCCGCCCACTTTCGTAGTTATACTGTACCGCATGCACGCGTGCAGGGGGGTTGCCTACTCGCACGGGGCCATAAGGAGCCGTTGGGCAGCGAGGAGGCGTGCATGCGGTACAGTATAACTTCGAAAGTGCAGGTCGTGAGTTTGCCACCTGGTAGACGCGGAGAAATTGGATCCCCTCCCCCTACTTATTTAGTTTACTATAGCCCCCGAGTAGCTAAGCTAGGGCTGGTTGCCTACCATCTAGGCAGTCTCACACATTCTCCACACTTGCATTCTATATTTGCCACTCGTCTTCTATTTTAATGCACTTCGCTCATCCAATGTTAACGGACGAGGCCCTACGTTTCAGAGCTCAATAGGTGCTACAAGTTAGTGAATTGGTATTCGTAATGTTGTGATGATTTTGCAAAGGCACATAAGGCTCACCTTGTAAAGGTGCGACATACAGCACTTTTATCGTACACAGCTGTGTAGGAAAAATCCTTGACAGGTGTGAGATTTTTCCAATACGCATTTTTTAAAATGAAAATGATATTTTTGGGGCTGTGGACTCAGATCCTACAAAGAATGTGGCATGACATTCTAAGGAATGTGACAAAGTTCACATTATATTGAATGTTACGTCAAAGCATTTGAATAACGAATAAGCTTTGGGCTGTTTTTCCAGATGAGAATAATGGCAAAAGGTCGCGCCTTTGTTTTCACAATCCTAATTTAACTCAAGTTTGTATGCACTGTTAAAAACTTGTTGTAAATTGACATTTCTTTTGTTTTTTAAGAGCCGTTTTTATTAACAGTGTGGTACAACCGGTACAACAAATCAACATAAACATCATCAAAACTATAAATCAAAAGTATGAAATCAAAGTCCAAACGGTATCGTTTTAAAATTGATTCCAAGCATAATTATGCAAGGGTGGGCACCTTCTGCGTCAACTATTTTATATTCCAAGAACTAAAATAGCATTCAAACAGGTTGGAGAAAAATAAAATAAAGTGTTGCGAATGAGCGTGACGCTGTCACTGTGTCAGCCCGCAGATCGTAAATATGAAAGCCAGCAGCAGCCCCATCCCCTCACCGCCCCATCCCCTAAGGCCCGGCCACAGCCCGGCCCGCCCCCAGCTCGCCGTTCCATTGAGAGCGTTGGAGGCTGCTGGAGGCTGCTGGAGGCTGCTGCGAGGGAGCGGAGAGGGCGCTGGAAAATGTTTCGGCCTCTGCTGTGGGGCGGAGCCACGCCGGGCCAAGCCGAGCCGAGCCGGGCTGGCACAGTGCGCCGCTTTACCTTGGTTATTATCGTTGCCTCTGCAACTGAGATTCTCAATTCCATCCAAAACCCGAGCAGCGCCCCCCTCGCCTCACCCAACCCCTTTTCCCTGAGCGCAATTTCTCCTCCTCCTCCTCCTCC
>NW_026267320.1:453801-454737 GCF_000697945.3 Frankliniella occidentalis | reverse complement strand
GGGCGGGAAGATGACCGATAATGCCATGATCTGAATAAATAGACAGCGGGGCTTATGAAAAGGGCCGCGACGGCCACGAGCCACGTGTTGGTCTTTCCAATAACCAACACTCAGTGCTTGACTCGGCTAAGGGATTCAGTGGAGAACGTGTTGGTTCAAAGTTAACGGTAAGATGTCTTAGGGACAAGGCGCTCCGCTTCAAGCAGGAAGTATAGGACTACATTGTGCTCAGCGACGCCACAACATCCACGCGCGTCCGCGGCGGGGCTGGGGTCGCAGCCGGGGCCGTGATGCCGCCTCCCTCACCCTCGCCCCGCCCCTCCCCATCTGCGTCGCAGCCGAAGCTGCGACTTTGATGTCAAACCAAATGAACAGACTGTGCCTGGCGGGCCGGGCCGGGCCGGCCTGTGCTCCGGAGAGTAGCAGTTGGGGGGCGGGCCAGGGGCGGCCCACCAGCGGCGCTACAAACGCAGCGTCGCGTCGCGTGGGCGTCCAGCGGCGCGCCGCGTGAGCTAGTGCACTTCACTTGTTCCCAACTTGTAGCGGCGGGGAGCGGGCGGGGCGGAGGAGGGGGCAAGGGATCATATGGGATGGAGCAGACGAGACAGGAGACGTATCGATAGGTATTACGATAAGGTGTCAGGAGGGCAAACGGATACGATAGGTGGTGGCCCGCAAGGGCAAGAGGTTTACAGGTGGTGGAAACGAGTGAAAGGTAGTGTGGTCTCTGTAATACTAGCATCGTGTATTTATTGTGAAAGAAGTCTTGAGCTGGTCCGATGCCGGCGGGCACATCTACCCACGCCGCGCCGTGCCGTGGCAGGCGCTCCAGCTCCAGCCGCTACAGCGTACACCCCGCGGCGCACCGGCTGGCCCGGCCCGCCCGCCCCTCGCTCCACACGGCGCACTTGCTCCGCGCGCCGCACCGCACTCCAC
>NW_026267320.1:447841-453751 GCF_000697945.3 Frankliniella occidentalis | reverse complement strand
CTCTCTCTCTCTCTCTCTCTCTCTCTGCCTTCACCGCCCAGCCCCACCGTTGCGCCCGCCGGCAAGCCAGCTCTATTAAAAATTCATTAAACGCCATCTCTTTGGCAATTAGAAGTCACTTTTCTGGTTGACATTACAAGGGCTGCGCGCGGGCTGTGCTGTGCTGGGCGGCCCCCGCCCCGCTCCGCCGCACCCCGCTCTGCCTCGCTCCGCCCCGGGCCTCGCTGCGTAATTCGTCGCCCCGTTTTGCCCCAGCAAGTCACTCCTCTCTCTCTCTCTCTCTCTCTCTCTCTCTCTCTCTCTCTCTCTCTGGCGTGGGCGTGGCGGGGCGTTGCGAGCTCTTTGCCGAGAGGATGAGAGAGAGACATGGTGGAGCCGCCGCGGCCCCCGCTACGCGCCGGTGGGCGAGGATGATGGCAACGAGATATGTATACATAGACGTCAGATTCTACAGCCTGTTCTGCTTGCTTCCTTTCAATCCACACACAACACTACCTATGAAATGAACTTGGAGTAAAACCCAGACTCTGCGTACGTCCGAAAAGTTAAATAAAAAAGGCGCTTTTGCCTTCTCCGTTCGTGACAAACTTGCTTTTTGTTTTTTTTTTCCTTTTTTTTTCTTTTTTGGTACAGTTGTGTTCTTAACATCCCACAGTGGCCTGCCGCCCGGCCCCCCAAGGCCCGCAGGACGAGCTCGTCCCGAATGAGGGAGGGAGAGAAAAAGAAAACAGGGCCGGAGGGGCGAGCGGGGCGGAGCGGGCCGGGGCTGAAATAGGACCTCTTCCTCCTCCCCCGCCAGCACCAGCCCGCACCAACCCCCCGGTCCTCAGCTCTCCGGTCGCTCATCTCTTTCCCCTCGCGCTCCCTTCTGCTGGCAAAATAAGAAACAGAGAGGTGCAGCTCACAGTGGCTGGCGCTGGTCGTACAGGCTGGGACCTGGCCGGAGGGCGGCAGGGCGGCGCGGGCACGAAGAGCTAAGGGCCATCGCGGCAGCAGCTCATCCACTTTATATCCAGGTGAGCTGCAGAAAAACATATTGCGTCATCCGAAATGACGACACTGCTTGTATACAAAGACATAGTGCGTCTTCAATTAGTTCAGTGGTTTAAGCTTTATGAAATTAACTGAGTTCAGTATAATTTGTACCCCTCCAGCACCAGCAGCGGCACGGCAAGGAAAGAAAACACCTACTTACAACTCAAATCATTTCGGCGAGCAGAATGGTTTAATTCGAATTCAAGTGATACGAAAGATCTACGATTTACCTCATTTTCAATTTTATAGTTGAATTGATTATTTTGAAACCTATGGCAACCAAAATTTGTCTTTCTTCCCAAATTTTTTATGCATGGAAAGGCAAAAATCTTGCATAACATGTGGCCACAGCTCAGAGATAATGATCTTCAGCAGAACACCGTCCACAGCCTTCAGCCCGAGCTTCGGCCGTAGCGCCCGCAGGGTGGAGTATCCCTCCATCTACCTGAGTGGGCCATCCAGCTATAAGACTATTATCCATCAGGTCCATCGTCAATCTGGTCCGAGGCCCCTCTCTCTCTCTCTCTCTCTCTCTCTCTCTCTCTCCCCCTCTCTCTCATCGCTCAGCATCGCTCTCTGCACCCTAATTCAGGTCGGATTAACGGATCCAAGTCATCACCGCATAACGCTAATGAAATTTTGTTGGCCGGCCTGACTCCTCTTCCTCTCTCTCTCCCCCTCCCTCTCTCTCCGTGCCCGCGCTGCTATGACGCCGCTGCTGCGCACCACTTACGAGAGGAGAGTACTTTTTCACAGAGAAATCCATTTCGGACAGACCGACCTTTTGAGCCCGGCCCGCCCCGTTCCGGCAATAACTGGATGACAAAACAAAGTCGGCACCCCGTGCGCGGCCCCTGGGGTTCCACGCGCGGGGTTTACCTTTCTGGATGCTGACAAATTATTATTCCGGCGCAAAGCGCAGAAATTTCTTTTCCCATTATTGCGGTTGTGTCCAGTTTACTACGAGTGTGTGTTTGAACTCTGTACCTCCCCGCGTGGACCTCTGTTCTAGACGTTTGTTATCACAATTATTAAAATTTCTTTTTTTAAAGCGTGGTAGCAGCGTGGTGGCGCGAATTAAAATCACGCCATGCACTCAGTACAGTCCAGAGGGCTCTGGGCGCCCCGCGAGTCCCCCGGGCGTGACGTGGGGTGGCGTGTGTTGTGAAGCGGCGACGACGCGCCGCGCCGTAAACTCGTTAGGCTCGACTGAAATAAGGCTAGGGGTCCTGGATATCGAGGGGGAATGGGGGGCTAATAGGAGAGTCGATGAGCTGCCGGACGGGACAGGCGGGACACAGTGTGTCCGACACACCGCCAATGAGCGCGCGCAGGCAGCGGTGCGGCCGGCTCGTTTATACTAAAGCGCTGTGCCCCACCACGTCATCGAGAGCAGCGACCTCGGTGTGCTGCACAGTGTGCTGTGCACCGTGCGTGCACCGCAACGGGTCCTGTTAAAGTCGTCCGATCTCCCCGCGACGCTCCAACTTCGTCCGACCTCCCCGTGACGCTGTGACGCTCTAACGTTGTCTGATCTCCCAGTGACGCTCTAACGTCGCGTCTCCTTTTGACACGCGCCCTGCAGAGCTGTCCTCTTTTAATTACGAGTAGAAAAATGTCGGCAGTATAGAAAAAGTAAAAATTCCCAGGTGTTCCCACAAGATCAAGAAACACATAGCAATTTTCACTTTTTGTCTACTGCCGATATTATCTTACTTATAACTAAAAGAAGACAGCGCTGCAGAGCGCGCGTCAACAGGAGATCGGACGACGTTAGAGCGACGCGAGGAGATCGGAAGACGTTAGTAGGACCCGTTGCGGTGTAGTAGTTAGTAGGACCCGTCGACCGGAACAGGATGGGATGAAGTCATACATACCAGGTGGCTGATTCGCGTCGCGCACTTTCGTAGTTGTACTGTACCGCGTGCGGGCGGGTTGCCTACTCGCACGAGGCTAAAGTAGCCGTGGGCAGCGAGCAGAGGCAAACCCGCCCGCACCCGGGCATGCGGTACAAACTGCGAAAGTGCGCCGCGTGAATCAGCCACCTGGTATAGGCTTCTCTGGAGTCACAGTGAAAAAGTCCTGTTCAGAACATTGATGTTTTTCTCGGAACACTGAACAGTTAGGGTTTTTCGCGAGGTTATTTGCTTGAAGGGCAATCTAAAAAGTACGTTCGTCATTCGCTCATACGACCTGCCGAATTCAGCCGACGCAAGCCCTCAAATAGCGCCTAGTCGGTAGGCAACTTTTCACCTACAATGCACACGTGCACCGCGGGATGGCCTACCTTGAGTCTCACAGGCGCCGAGCTCCCATATTTGCCGAATGAATCTCAGAAAGACGTACGTAATTTCTGGACGATCGCCAATAACGGAGTTTCCAGTTCAGCAAACCACAGCAGGGGCCGGGCCTACCACGATGGCGTTTAGTCCTATAGGTCCATGCATACTATTGAATAAAGTGCCAACTTTGTATCCTACTCCTTGGAGATCAGAAAACACAACATCGACGAGCCACCGTAACCGCAACTGCAGCTCATGTTTACATACAAAAATCTCATTAAAAAAAAAAAACACTTTACTGGAACAAAGAAAAACGTATGTTAAGTCACAGTCAAGTTGGGTCGCCTGATAAAGCGAGTGTTCTCAAAATTTGAACTTCGCACCTTTAGAAAAACCGATTATGAAATATTTACGACAGTGCCCTTTACAAAATGAGCATAGCTGCATGAGCATGCATGTACCCATCAAACTACACTTTAAACTGGTTGGCGTTCTGATCTTAGGACGCAAAATATTATTGGTGTCTTTAAAGGCCAAATATTGGCGATCTTCTTCTCAGAACGCCTATAATGCTAAATCCTTCGGACCTACGAAACTTCCCAATCCTCTTCGTACCTACGAAGATTTGGCATTTTTCTTCGTATGGTTTCAACAGTGCTGCTTAGGACTGTTTTCACTAGGCACTTGTAAGCTGAATACAATGAGGTCGAGGTCGCGTCTTAGGCCGCGGAAGGCCCGTGGCGGCCCGTGGCGGCCTGTGGCCTGACCTCTCGCCCGACAGGACCAGTACGAGGTGCCCTCCCGCGGCTCAAACAAAGCACACCGTCACACCGAATTGCTTTAATACTTCCCTGGTAAACTGATTAGCCCGATGAAAACGACCTGGCAGCGGGGTGGCCCTGAGGAGCACAAAGCCCGTGTGTGTCTGGTGGGGCCCACCCCTGGCCCGGGACCACACCGCACGCCCCGCACCGTGTGGTTGTGTCGGCTTGTGTAGGAGGCTGCATTTTGTGTTTTGATGCGATTGTGTGGAGGACGGCCCGGAGAGTATGATGTCGTCGCCATGGCAACCACCTGCCTGCCTCTCCTCCTTCCCACCCCGCCCTGCTCCGCCCATCCCCCCAGCTCGGAGCGCGCGCGGCACAGCCAGCCCTCGGCCGGGCCCTACCCGCTTTTATTGATTCATTCACAACGCTCGAGAGGGGCGGATGCTGGGGGCGTGGCGGGGTGCGGCGGGGCGTGGCGAGGCTCAGCGGGGTGCGGCGGGGTGCGGCAGGACGGATGGGTGGGATGGCGCCGCCATGGCATGGGCGATGTGTGCGAGGAAACAGAGCGACGCGCTCCGGGTTCACATCAGGCACAGGGCCAAGCCAGGCAAAACTCACAACCACACTAGCGCCACGAGCCCATCAGCAAAAACAATACCTTCAGAAGGTCAGAACACGCGAGTACAACGTTATGATGTTTTGTTTTCCTATAGCCAATTTTTAAATTTTCAACGCTCAACCTCAAAGAATAAGCGTTCAACCCACTTATTATTAAAAGTAGTGACAATAAAGCTACGGAGCATTGAAAAACAGTCAAGGGACCCAAACGCACGATAACGCCAGTGCACAGAGATTAATTAATGCCTGTAACCTATCTAAACAGAAAAATCTGCACTGGTTTGTTTCTCAATATGTATGCAGTTTTAAGTATTTATTGCGTAACAAATTAAATTTGTGGTTTTAAACTGCACTTTTAATTCTTTTCATCCATTATTTTCAATTTAAAGCACATCATTTACTCTACTTATGTAATTCGGGGGTCGTCAACTAGTGTGCTCGTATATCCCGGTCTGACAGTTCTGTGAGTGTACTCCAGAGAGTAATCCAGGTGTACTCCGCGTTCTCCAGAAGTACTCCAAACAGTGTACTTAGTATACACAAGGATGAGTCTACTTTCATGCACACACTTTTACAAGTATGCTTTGGAGATCCAAGTGTACAAATGTAGCACACCAGCAGGTGAGTGAAAAGATTCACACATCTGCTGATGTGCGCGACAAAATATTCACACACCTGTTGGTATGCAAGAAAATATTCACACACTCGAGGTGAGCAAAAGGATTCGTATTCCTGTAAAGGCAGCCATTTACTCTCCTCCATAAGTGTGTAAATGGTCATGCACGAATCTGCAGTTGTGTGAAAATTCTGTCACACACCTGCGCGTGTCATTTTTTTACTCACGTGTAGGTGTGCGATATTCGGACACTTGGACTTCCAGAATGTACTTGCTGTAGTGTACAAGGAAGAGTTAGAACATACCAACAAGTTTGTGTTCTTAGAATAGTAACAGGGCTGATTAACCCCGCTCAGTTCTGTAGTTAACATTACAACTAAATTTAGTTGTAATGTGCCGTCCGCACATCCAGAAAATTGTACTCTTGGAACAAGACGAAATGCGTTTCTTCAACACTATTTTTACCTCAAAAAAATACAAGGAAAATAGTCTTCAACTTGGCAAATGAAGTTAAAATAAAGTAGAAAAAATTCGTTAGATCAACTTAATTTCCTTGCAATTAATGGGAAACCCTTACACCAAGGTAGAAAAT
>NW_026267320.1:440339-442056 GCF_000697945.3 Frankliniella occidentalis | reverse complement strand
TAGAAAAATATTTATATAGCGCCGTGGCACGGCGCGGCCGAGATGACGGCGGCGGCATGCTCTTGGCGAAAAAACGCGAAGGGTGTGGCGTGGCGTGGCGTGGCGTGGCGTGGCGTGGCGTGGCGTAGCGTGGCATGGCGTGGCGTGGCGTGGCGTGGCGTGGCGTGGCACGGCGCGACGCGGCGCGCGTGGGTCGGAAAGACGTGAGACGAGTCTTTTGGCGAAAAGCTTTTTGCTGCGGGGCAACAACGCCTTATGTCTTGCGTGCGGCGCTTCGCTTCGTCTCCAATAGATGGCGCCATCACAGGGGAAGGAAATCGTTTTTGACAAGTGTAAAGCGGTGGGGCGGGGCGGGGCAGCCCTATTTATGGGGGTGGCAGCGCGACGCACTCTCGTCCTCACGACGTGACAAGTCAAATTTTGGTAGGGAAATTTTTCTTGTTTTCAGAGATTGAGGTGTGAGCGCTTTTGCGAGATTTATCACTTGCTTACTTTATCACCCGCGTTTCTTTCGGCACAAAAAGTGCTTGTAAAACCTGTGCCAACAAACTACAGTCCCAGCTCGACGTGAGCGTCGGGCAAACCCGGCAAACCTCGTTGCGAGCCGGGAGCCGGGCCCTTAAGGCTCTTTGATCAATGATCAGTTAGCAGCACCTGAAGGAACCTCGGATTCACTAGTACGTAGCGATGTAAGTGCCATCGCAACTAGCTCGCTCTGAGGGCTTTGGTTCAAATTTTCATGTTACCACCTCAACCCTGAATCTGCAAGCTGCTGACAATACGCGCTGTGACTCACCCATCCAAACCACCTCACTCCTGTTCGTGAAATTCCTTAACGCGCTCAGTGTGGCTCGTTTTCGGTGCCTATGATTTGGGTGAACATTTTTATAACATTTTAAAAGCGCTCTAACAGGCCTTTGAGATCAAGTGGCTTGTAATGAGTAAATACAGCGCGCGTCAGGGGAGCGTGGCTCCTGGGCTGGCGAAGTGAGCTGGGCCACGCGCAGCGGTCAACCCCCCCCCCTCCCCCCCCATTCTCCTCTTCCCCAGCACGCGACTGCACAATGCGCCTCCTCGGCTCACCACCAAATAAATCCATCAAACCGCTCCGCGACTCTCCATCTCCACTCACCGAGGCGTGAGCTGATGCGCTGATTGTGGCGTCGTTACCCCCATTCAGCCGCGGTGAGCCGCGCCGTGAGGCCCGCGCCGGCCTGCTCTGGCAGATAGGGTTCAGCGCAAGTGGAATACAATTCCCTGAAAGAAAAAAAAATAGTTGTCACTTCTCTCGCCACACCACACACTAACGTCTAAGTGGAAGTACTTCCATAATTATTCAGAATTTTTCCATATTTCTATCCGATTTCTTTCTTGGTCATTAAAGGAGGATCGACCGACCAGACTAGATTTAAATGGCAACTTTTGCTCTGATAATGCCCACACCTCCAGTCGGATTACCGCGCCCCATTTCACTAGCGCGCCGCGACCCGCCCGATGACAGGGCAGCCGCCTCGGCAGCCGCCCTCCCCGCTGACCAGCCGGCGGCGCTCCATCCCTTGAGACGCGCCGGGCCACCCGCCCCCAAGAGCCCCGCGGCACTCGACTGCACTCGCAAAGACAAGGGAGGCACCAGAGGGGGGCGATCGAGTGGCTCGGAATCCATTGGCGGCCCGACCCGAGGTGTGTTATTACAGTCTATTTGTCGCGCGGCGCAGGG
>NW_026267320.1:436077-439373 GCF_000697945.3 Frankliniella occidentalis | reverse complement strand
GAAAATTCCTTGGTTGAAGGATACCATTTCCTGGGTGCAGGAGTGTGGGCAGGCTTGCCTATCCCCCCTGTGGACGGCACCTTACGGGTCGAGCGAGTTCAGTTGAACTACAGAAGTGAGCGGGGCTAATCAGCCACCTAGTACACTCTTCCTTGCGTGTAGGTACGTTAAGCTATGGTAAAGCACTCACTTGTTCTGTTTGGTTTGCAGATGTAGTATTCCAGAATACTCCGGGCCTACTCGGGCCTACTCCTGATGTACCAGGTGGCTGATTCACGCCGCGCACTTTCGTTAGATATCCTGTACCGCATGCATGTGCGGGCGGGTTTGCCTATGCTCGCTGCCCACAGCTCCTAATGGCCCCGTGCGAGTAAGCAACCCGCCCACGCGCGTGCATGCGGTACAGTATAACTACGAAAGTGCGCGACGTGAATCAGCCACATCGAACTGAACCGCAAGTACTCCGAGTGTAACACGTGTGTACTCCACGTACTCCAGGTGTATTCCCGAGGGGGAAACGACCGTTAAACTTTGTGTCAGCCGGATTACGGATTACCCGGATAACCTCTGGAGTATCCTCCTGATTACGTTGTCTCTTCTCTAGGATTACCGTGGATTACCCTAAAATTTCCTCGGATTACTCCTGGATTACCCCTGGAATACATCGAATTTACTCGGATTACACCTGCCGGATTACCTACTGGCTGTCATCCGGATTACCTTAGTTGTTTCCCCCACGTGTATTCCTGTGTCCCTTGTAATTTGTAGTTGTCGACCCCTCGCTGTCATCCTGCTGGCAGCCCTTGTCCATCGCCCTCAACCACTTCGAAATACTTAAGTATGAAACGATTTTGCATTAGAAACAATACAAGAAAAATTGGCTTTCCTGTAATTCAATGAGTTTTGACTCGAATCTAATAAAGAAATTTTGTTTCAAATTGAAATATATTTGTGATTCATTCACAAAATTGTACGAACCATTTGCCCACAAGGTTTCACCAATAAATAGCTAGATTCGCCGAAATGCATACCAACAGTGAGAGGAATTAATCAATTTATTTAAGGTAGAGGGGAGAGAGAGGGGGAGAAAGAGAGGGGGGAGGGGGGGGGGGGGGGAAGGAAGAGGGAGAGATTTTTTGTTGTTGTTGCGGGCGAAGTATGAATCAAACTGCTGGAATGTTCAGAAGCAGTAACTTTTTTTACATAAACAGAGAAGGAATCCAATATTCACGCATAGGAAACGCATAGAAAACGTAGATGGACTTAAAATATAGCAGGTAAACGTTTAACAAATTTAATCGTTTGGAACGTTACATTAAAAATCCAAACATTTGATCTATGAGTGCCGTTTTGAAACCCTTTCATGTGTATAGATTGTACGTCACACGCTATTGTTTGCGCCACGCGGCGTCACACACGGCGCGGACCGGCCGCCCGGTGCCGGAGAGGACGAGCCGGATCATCACCAGGCAGCGCACCGAGTTTTTGTAACTCAGTTATGCTAACGCCTCCCTGCCGCACCACGCCCCGCCACGCCACGCCCCGCCACGCCAGCCACGTCCCGTGAGCGCCACACAACGCTCGCCCCCGCTCGCTCGGGCCCCTCTTGTACCCGCAAAGGTCGAAACAGAGGGCGTAACCGTGACGAGCGGGCCTGGCGGGCCGGGCAGGCCGGGCGGGCGCCGCCTGCAGAGTCCGGGTTAGGCAACCCGGTGCGCGTCCCGGTGCGGCGGGCCGGCCTCCGCTGCACCGTAGGCGGCGACCTGGCGCGGGGCCTTGCGGGGTGGGGCCGCCTTGCCCTGATCCGGCTGTGCAGCTCATAAGTAGTGAGGACGGAAATGTGTATTTCTTAAAATAAATTCTCGTGAGAATCAGAGCAAGCTACCAGATGGGCGGGCTGGCTGCGCTCCCAGACGAGTCACAGGCGCCCTCTCTAGGCCGGGCTGGACGCGCTGCACCTCAGTGTGCTGTGTCGCGGACGACGCGACGCCAGCGCCAACCCCGCGGCCCGCGCTCGGCGGGGGCCGCAGCGTCGCCACGGCACCACCCCCCGCGCTCGGCTCGCTCGGCGCCGGCCCGAGGCCAGCCGATCGATGCGCGGCGAGGAGGTTAGGTCCCTGCTGCTCACCGGGTGCGGGGGTGGGCTCAGCTAGGCCCGCGCGGCCACGCGCCCTCGCGCCCGCCCCCAGGCCCGCGGCCGCGCAAGGCGGTGGAGCCGGGACGCAACTGGAGCGACCCTGGGAGCCGCCCCGGACCGCTGGAGCCAGCAGACGACGCTGCGCTGCGCTGCCAGGGCTGTTACTCATCTTGCTCATTTTTCTCCAGAGTCCAACTCCAGCACCGGCCTCAGGTAAGCAGAGAGCGTGTAAGCTCACCCTAGCGATCTACCGATCCGCTCTCGCGCGGTTACAAATCAACGGCTGCATAAATAACTGCTTTTATATTTTTCTCTACACCGACATAATCCCTGAGTGGGCCGCTATGCGTCAATTGTGCGCAGTACGGGCCGATGTAGACCAATGGGCGTCCGGGGGGTGCGTGGACGCGCCTCGTACCAAAGACGAAAGGCATGCCCCATTTGCTTCCATTTTAATTTCAGAAACTCTTCTGACGAAAATGCTTCAGATATCTCCCCGATTCAAAATACTGGGACATGGAAGTTGTCCTTTTGGCCATTCTAAAACCGGTGACGTTCATCTGCGTTCGCTGCGCTAAAAGTGTTGGAGGTTAGGTGCCAATGTAAACAAACAAAACTCTGACCTCTTTGACAGGGCACAACGTTGCCGACTTTGACGCGTTTCGTTTGATTCGAAAGGGTTTCCTTACTTTCCTCCTGCAGTAAAAAAAAATATCCGGTGAAAAACTTACAGCAAAAAATAATTTTTGCTAATTATGTGTGACATAAATGATCCGTTTACTCTCGATGTTACCAATGTGCTAGGGCTACGGCATAGCAGTGTGCGGGTTTTCACGAGTTTGCCTACTCGCTCTACCCGTGGCACCATGACCCCCTCCCCTAGGGTATGCAAACCCGCAACTCTGCTGTGTCGTAGCCCTGACGCGGTACAGGGGACCGGACACGAGCCGCACCGATCTACCCGCGCGTTACCGCCCTCCCGCCTATTAGCACACAACCACTCGTCATCGGTCCCCTCCCTACCCGCGGCCAGACAGCACTCCAGCGGGAGACACACCTCCCTTCCCCTCACCCCAGCGGGGCTGTCAGCTGTTTGTCATGCTGCACATGCAGCCACCACCCCGCTAAATTTACGCACTTGTTCTTCCCTCCCTCCCTC
>NW_026267320.1:413461-431827 GCF_000697945.3 Frankliniella occidentalis | reverse complement strand
AGGGAGGGAGGGAGGGAGGGAGGGGCGCCTCCCCTCGGCTCCGAGCTGCTTGTCGTCGACCGGCTGGCCATATGGTATGCCAGGGCATGCCGAGGGAAAAGCCGATGATGATGACCAGAAGTGATTTTTTTTCTGTACCAGAACATTGTTGGTTAGTGTTTTTACTCGAACAGTCAATAATAAGACTTTTTGCTCTAGTTCCCGGTATGGAACGCCAAAGTTCAAAAAAGCCAAAACACGGAGAAAGTAAACCGCGCTTAAGAATCGGTTCCGATCACGTGGACATTTTACAGACCGGCACAGTTTCTAGAGTGCTCTGCAAGTAACCAGATGCTTCAATGAGGACACCAAAGTGCTGTGGGATTGCCTACTCCCTTCGCCCGTAAGGCGCCAAAGCTTCTGCGGCTCTAGCGAGTATGCGATCCCACAAAGCTGCAGTGTCTGCTTTGAAACACCTGGTACAACAATAACATACACTTCCCTGGTTATACTGTACCGACTGTACCGCACACAAGGCATGGGCGGAATGGGTGGGCTGGCCTACTGACTCTCACCACGGCGCTTTGTGGCCCCATGCAAGTATAGTCCGGCCAGCCAAAGGTGACGCCTGGGTTTGCTGTAGCCGCCCATAAGCCCATGCTACGCCAGGCGTCACCTTTGGCTGGCCGGACTATATGCAACCCGTTCGCACGCCTGCATGCGGTATAGTATAACCAAACAGGGCGCGACTTACATGGCAAAATGAGGGGAAGGTTGTTCTCGGTCATCATCATCGCTCTAAAGCCCCTTGTGTCGCAGGTTGGCGGGGCCCAGCGTGCGTCAGCGTGCGGCCCTCGGGCCTGCACCGCCTCCGGCTGCAGCGGCCGACTCGGACGAAGAGCCCCTCCTCGCCATGGAGGTGCTCAAATTCCTCAAGTACTTCTACGACGACGCGGAAGGCGCCGGCCTGGCCGAGGCCAGGCTCAAGGCCCGGCAGCTGCAGAAGGCCGAGGAGGCCAAGCAGGCGGCGAGGAAGGCGGCCAAGGCAGAGGCCAGGGCCCGCCGCCGCCCCCTTCTCGACAGGGACTCGGACTTCACAACGAGCTCAGAGTCTGACGGGGAGTGGACGTCGAGCCGCGCCGAGCTCGAGGCCCGGGTCAAGGCCGCCCTGGAGCCCAGCAGTCGCATCACGGAGCTTTCGCCGGACGCCCACGAGCAGGACGGCAGCGGCTCAGCCCCACAGCTTCACAATTATACTACAGAGGGCCCAAAGTTCTCCCCACGGCCGCCGCCGCAACAGCGGACGCCAACAGACAGCTCCCAAGAGGAGGTGAACTTCAACGTGGAGGCCGAGGTAGGACCTACCAGGTCTGGACCAGGACCGCATAAGGTGTATTACACCATTAATACAAGTCTAATCTCCCCTCTCTCGGTGCAGCGGTACCGCCACCTGCCTGGGCCGCCACCGTCCCCCCTCATGGTGGCCGTGGTGACGGCCTTCGTGGTGCTGGTGCTGTGGCCGTCCTCCGTGTTCGGCATGCGCGGACCGCACCACCCGCGCGGGGAGGTCATCAAGCACTACCACTACCGCCCGAGCCCCGAGCAGCACACCAAACTCATCCAAGACGACCAGCTGCTGCAGGACAAAGAGTGCGTCTGCATTTCCTTCTCGCACACGGACATTTCGGGCGCATCGCATCCGCAACTTAACTGACCCTCTGTTCACAGGCACATCCGCGAGGACCTGGGGAAATGGGCGACTGAGGAGGCCGTGGAGAATATGACCCCAGAAGAACTGCAGTTTCATTACTTTAAGTAAGTTGTCTTGAGGAGTTAGTTTGATTTTTCTTAAGCTTAACTGCTTAACTTTATATCTGGCCAAGGTCTAGAGGAAGATTGAAAGATGACTTGTTTTGTTTTAAAAGGTTGCACGACTTGGATGAAAACATAAAACTGGACGGTTTAGAGATTCTGAGAGCAATCATGCATACAGAAGAACATGAATCCCATAGCCATGAAGGGGAAGATGAAAATTCTCTTGCTGAAGGGCAAGAAGGACACACGGAACCAGTATCAATGGAATATTACATTGAACTTATCGATGAGGTGTTGCGAGAAGATGACACAAATAATGATGGGTATCTTAGTTATGCAGAATATGTTGTTGGACGCAATCAAAGTAAGAAACGTGCAGCAGAGATGATGGCAAATCCCACACCCCTCAAAGAGTTGCCTGGAATGCAAACCAAGTGACCAGGAGAGGAAGAGACTTCAAGCTTATTTAACAGAGAGACCTACTAAGCTGAAATTTATTGTTAAAGTCCAAAAGTTTTACTGCTGTAAGAAAATTGAATTCCAAATGCCTTGTGATTTGTAATTGCAAAAGATACAGGTCTGAGAATTGTGGTGCGAGTCATGTTGTGTGACAGGTCAAAAAATTGCAATAGTTTAGAAAAATGAATTTCTTAGAACTTTAATCTATTTCCAATGTGATAAGAAACATAAGTAAAATATTGTAAAAAGAAAATATAACTAAGTAGTGCCAAGTTAAAGTGTAAAAATAATGTGATCAAAGAAATACAATGGGATGTGCAAAGAAATATCTAGGAGTAAGTGAGAGTTGGATTTCTTCCTTAACTTTCTATTCAGAAATTCCATACAGAATAAAACTTCAAATAAATGACAACAAAAAGTTGACAGGAAAGAAAGCTGCTCCAAGCACATCAGCTAGTGATCACAGTCCACATTACACCATACTGGTGTACTAACATAATCTTACAAGTATTTGAAACCTTGAGTCAGTCAACTGAATTTTCAGGAAGTTATCATCCAAGAGGTTCTTTCAATGGTTTCAAAAGAGGCAATACTAGGAGCACCTTACTAATTAAAGATGGCACTAGCGAAAGACATACTCACACAAGTTATTTACTCCAGAGAGGACAACGGTTTCTCAGTAAGGACAAGACCTCTTTCCCATAGCTCAGTTGTGATTTGTACCTGAAACATTTAATAAATTAGTGTTGGTGAAGAACAAAACAAGTAAAAACTGTATATGCTAGGATCGAAAGAGCGTGATTTTGACAAACCTTGTCTGAATCTTGATCAAGGGGAAGATCAGAGATAGCAGTAAAGCTAGGATATGAATGAATTAAATGCTCAACAGCTGGAGCAAAGTTCAGGGGAATTTCAATGAATTGGAGCTCCTCCCCATGATATTCAAGAGAATTTTCCATTGAGTGATAAATTTTTAAGGTGTCTGGTTCCTCTTCAGACACCAATCTAACAAAAAAAGGAAACATAATTGCCAATAGAAAGATTGTATTGATGAGAATTTTCAACAATAAATTTAGTTACGAGACAAACCTTAATACATTAGAGCGAGTCAGACGTATGCATGTGTCTGGAGTCAAAACAACTGCTCCTTGTAATTTTCCATTTGAACCCATTCTCTCGCTGTTCTCAAGCACTGAACACTTCTTCTCATCTGAAGGAAAGCATAAACAATTAGACAAAAATAATGGAAATTTTAGAAAAAAAATGAATCAGCTGTGAGGTAACGAAGTAATACCATATTTGAAAAAGGCACATTAGATAACACAAATTTGAAAAATTGTTAGAAATAAACAAATTAAAGAATTAGTAGAATACAAACCAGATGACAAACAGGGAGGAAGGGCATCATGAATGTATTCCTTAGCCATTTGGTCAGCAGCAGCATCAACAGGTGCGTATTCAAAGAGCTTTGAGAACAGCTTTTTTAACTTCTTCATAACAGCTTCTCGGCCTGGAGTCTCTGAATCAGAGTGCACAGCACCTATATGGCTCATCACATCAAGGGGCACTCCTTTGCGAAATTCTTCATCTTCCTCAATGGCATTAGCTAAAGCGGCAGGGACTAGCTGGAAATAGAGAGAAAATAATTATAATTAGCTTTACTGATGGCAACCTGTTTTAACAACTTAAGGGAGACAGCACACCTTCTCTAGTAAATCTGCCCAAGAGTTCCTTTGGTAAGTTGACACTGTCACATGGAGAGAGTGTTCTCCAGGAACAGTGCTGGCCTGATGAATAAAACCACGAGGAAAGTAGAGTAGGTCTCCAGCTTTAACTAGGACTTCCAAAATAGGTTCCCCAATTTCTTCTTGAGTGAAATTGGGACTAGAAGTTCGGGGTAGTTTCTCACTTGAATCCCTGAAATAGACAAACAAATAGATCAACAGGACAAAAATCTCAGTAATTGAATTGAATTACTTCTCTGAATTGTAAGACAAACCTTGGGGCATAAACTCTCCACATTTTGCTGCCTTCAATTTGCAAAACAAATGCTTCAATATCATCATAATGCGGGGCAAATCCCTGAGAATTTGGAGGCGTGAGATACGCATTAGCTCCAACAAATGAACCAAATACTTCCTGAAGTCTGGTATTTAATTCTCTTAACTGAGTGTGATATGTCTGAGGATTGAGGAGTCTTACACTACACCCATTGCGATAATAGTCCCAGACAACAGCTGCATGGGCACGACCAATCTTTAAAGGGAACAAATGGATTTAATGATGCCAACTAATATGATAATATCAAAAAGAGTAAGACTACTTACAGAATTTAAAGTTTCTCGCTTTCCATTGCTGTATGATGTGACGTCAATATTTTTACCAAAGAGAATATTGTGTTTCCTGAACATCTCGTCAATAGCTTTGGTGGATAAAATATTAGTATAATAGTCCCGATTAGCTTCTCGACTTATGTGTACTGGCCTCTTCTCCCAATATAGGCTGCAAAGAAATACTAAGTTACAGTATATAGTACTGTAGTTACAACTAGAAATCGTACAGAAACAAACCATGCCATACCTGAAAAAATCATCTTTTGCAATAGGATCAATCATCCAAGAGAAAAACTTTTCAGCTGATTCAATGCTACTGTCAGCCTTGGATAGAGAAATAGATTCAGATGGAGACGAGACACTCTTCGGTTTGGATTTTATTTTCTTCGAATTTAAATTATGAGAAATATTTGGTTCGGGAGTCAGTTCTTCGCTGACCTTGTCATCAGTACCCACCAAATTTTCAGTTTGAACCTTCTTCTTCCTAAATAAAATTAAAACCAAAAATGTATTCTAGGGCTTATAGAAAACAAAAAGAAATTAGAATACTCACTTCTTATTTTTCTTCTTAGGGCTAGTTATTTCTGCATCTACCTGCTTGTCCTGACCCATCTTCTTCTTATGATTTGAACCTAAAACGAAATTGTGAATTTAAAACAGATAATTAATGGATTAATTTATGCTTAATATGCTGTAGACTGAGGAGGGACACACAGAAAACATTACCTTCAACAATATTGAATTGCAATTCCTCATTATTTGACAAAGCGTTCGAAGGCTGCTCAGCATCTGCCTCATCCCTCTTTGATTTTCCAGAAACAGCTTTAAGAAGCTCTGCTGAGACCATGGGTGTTATTTTAACAGCCTGCTTGTTTTTGTCTTTTTTCTTGGACGACCTATTTTTGGATTTTTTCTTTTGATTTTGATACATTTCAAACGCAGATACCGGTGCAGCAACCATTTTCCTAGAAAGGCCAACACATTCCATTGATGCAGTTTACTGTTTTTACTGTTTTCACTGTGATGGAACCTCAAATGAGCTGTTATCAACCAAATGAGCAACAAGAGACTTCAAGCCTCTCTGTCACGGCAACAAGAGATACGAGTGCACAAAAATATGCAAACAATAAGAATTAACAAGAATATGATTAACGACTTGTTTCACTTGGTTTAAGCTAGAAAGATATGAAGAAACCTTTCATCTGTTTCATCTCACAATAATTGCTAGTAATCGCAACAAGTTTACAAGAGACCATTGAAAGGTGATGGTAAAACAAACCGCCGGCGCGGGTGAAGCACGTGTGGAAGGTGCACTGTCTTTTCAATGGAATCAACGAAAATCTCCGGAACGAAGTACACAGCCCGATGAACAGACGACAGAGAATTCACAGTGGATACTGAAAAACAGACTGTCAAAATAAAACTTACGGTGGCAAGATCAAAATCTTCTTTCGCAAACAAACAGGCAAACGAACGAATGATGTCCGACCCGACTACCCTTTTTTCGCGGCGACGCACGAGTTGGGACTTGAGCTCGCTCTCCCCTCCCCCACTCCGCCTCACCCCCCTACCCCTCCCCCTGCTACACTTTCGACATCTGCCTGTCGAAAGCTAGTAAAGCGGGAAGTTCAAAAGGCATAAAACGACATCGTTATTATATGTCTTCGCGCGTTTTGTTGTTGTTTTATTAATAATATCAAAATAGTACAAAAGGTAGGGAACACCAAGAGCGGTCCTTTCCAAGGAAAACATAACACGAGTTTTGAGAAAATTCATTCTGTTTACATAATAGGTTTCATAACAATTTGAGAAAAAACAAATAAATAATAAGCATACATCCCCTCTGCCTCTTCTTTTAAAAACAAAAATTGGTAATTTCATAAAATATGGTTTCAATTAAACATAATCCCAAAAGTTGTGCCCCACATAGAAATATATCTCAGTATCCTGCCTTTAGGAGATCACGTAGTTGTTGACTTAGTTTTTCTTCTTTAACTTTTCGTATATGACTCATCTGGAATAGTTTCAAGATAAAATTAAATTTACTTTGTCTCACACTTTAATTTATCATCATTTGAGGTTGTAGAATGAAGAGGAAATGTTCCGAAACATACCATACGTTTATTTACATAAGCTACTAAAAATTGATCCAAATTCATTTCCCCTGAGAGAAAATGTTCAGCAACTCTTTCACTTTCTTCATCAGCCTGACGTGTAGCTGCCCGTAGACTTTCCTGAATACAGGATGGGAAAGGTTATTTACTAGTAGCATTAAGTGAATGTTATTGTGGGCATTATGAGGTATTATGTTAGAGACATTATCCTACCCTAATACTTGCTGGTGTTCTGCAATCTGCAAGGGACTGGAACTGAACACCCAATTCCTCATAGGAGGAATGGACTTCATTCAAAATGTGTCTTCGCTCTTCACAAGCTGAATGAAGTTCTTTCAACTTTGACTCCTTTTCTAAGTTTTCTTCTGTGAAATGAGAATAAAAATGATAAAATGATTCCCAAACAATGGAATACAAGTCAAGACACAATTGAGAGATATGGTGAGTATTGAGAGTAAAACAAGATTCCTTACTGGCTAAATTTTCAATAGATATCATAAGTTGATCAAGCTGATCATCGAGTTCTTGAGACACAGGCAGCTGTTCAATGAACTCATTACGGCGATCCTGGTTGTCCATTAATGCTTGAAGTTCTTCAACACTCAATTCAGCTAATTCTGGAAATATCTGAAATGAAAAAAATTTAAATTTGATGAGTCTGATCAGTACAGAAATACTATCTAGCCCCCCTTACTGAGAGAGCTGAAGATTTCAACTCACCATCTGTTGTAAAGGTGTTTGTTGTGTAGGTTGAGACATAGACATGTTTGGAACTGGAGCCTGTGCACTAGATTCAGTTGGGATACTTGGTTCCACTGCAGAACCTGTAAAAGTTCAAAAATTAAACAATAGTGTAAGAACTTAACACCCTAAATTTTAAAAAGATAAATATTTTACTTGAGGTTTCAGATCCAATCCAAACTGGTGGTCTCAACTCGAATTCTCGAACAATAGCATGAACTACTCTGCCAAGATCTGAATGTTGTGTGAACTGTAACATGAACAAACAGAAGAATATGTTAGAATGAGATTGAACTTTAAATATCCATTTCTCAATGGTAAATTATTAACAGTGTTATAAACAATCTGTTGGTACTGACGTTAATGAGACCAGGAGCTGCCGTAATTCTTCCACAGTGATCCACCCAAGCGTGACCAACATTTGGTGAGACAAGGAGAATTGGCTTTTCCAGAGGAAAGTCAGGGCCAAGCTGTACTAATATGGCCAGTCGACGAGAATCTAACCAAAACTCAACACGATACTCTGCACCAGACTGGATTTCTTGAACGCTGTTTTACAAAACAAATTCCAATGTGAGAAATAAAATTTATGTTTTGAAAGCCTCGAAAATATATTGAATCCTACTCTGGAATTTAAGTTTTCAAATTGAGTTAATCTATTAACCTTGTCATAAGTGCAAAACAACATACTTGTCATTAAAAATCTTTAATGTATCGATCTGACGTTTCCTTTTAAGCTTAAAATCTTCAGAATCTTTAAAAATAGCAGGATTCATGTTCAACACAAAGTATTTTGATATTTAGCCACTTAAACCATAAACAAACAAAAATTCATTGTTGTCATTGGGTGACAGCCACAAGACCACAAGACTTTCACTCGACTACATAATTCTCATACTCACGGCGGAGGTGGCTAGCTTCTCGTAGTATTTCTCATGCTCAGCTTATAGCCTCTCAGCGCACACTTTGTTTGGATTCTGCCGGGCTGCGGGCGGTACAATAATTGTCTGCTATCTGCTATCAATCGTCAGTTGAAATGAAATGAAATAACATTAATTGTTTTCGGTAACTGCTGAAAACCAGTTACAATTTTCTTTTAAATCCATGTGTATTCCAGCTTAGTGAAGTCTTTCTCGTGTGTGGAACATGTAAGTAATCACATGAAACGTAGCATCTGATATGTCAGCTATAACATGTTATAGGTTAGTCTGCATTGACAACATAAATTTGATACGTCAAAAAATTTGTAATTTTGTATTGTCGTCTAGTTTTAGGACAAAATGCCTGTTTTATTGGATCCTCCCGAGGGATGCAGACGCCCGACCTATCTAATGGTAAAACACCATCTTAAACTAGAAATTTTAATGTACCTAGGGGGCCTTATCTGGTTCCTTGCTCTACCATCAGACCACATTCAATCTGGTAAACTAATACCGTTTATCCCATGTTCATTAAAAGATACCTTAAATGATGGCAGTTTAATGACTTATCATTTATTGGATGTTAAGCATCCTACTTTTCAGAGAATTCACTACTACCAGGTTTAGTGAAGGGTGGCTTTGTAGAAGATTCCTATGCCAAAACTCTACTCGCATCCCTGCAGGATGAAATATCTTCACATCCAACACAAATGCCATATTCATGGCTCCTTGCACAATTTCGTCAGATTGGACTTGATGTGTATACTCACAACTTTACTGTGAATTATCCTTTATCTCGTGATTTGGTAATTTTTAAAATGCAGATTTTTAATCAATTATCTTTACCAAACATTGCTGAGCAAGGCTAATATTTTTCTCTTGGTAGGCCTATGAAGGTCAAAATGTGTATGGAATTTTGAGAGCACCACGGGGTTCAAGTACTGAGGCGATTGTATTGTCCGTGCCATTTAGAGGGTCAAAAAGTGTGCATCCTTCTACAGCAGCTGGAGTAGCACTCATTTTAGCAATTGCTAAATTTTGCCGCAGTGAGTTCTACGTCTGTTGAGCTTATCTTGGTACCTTTATGAAATTTTTCTTTAACTTTTATTTTTTGCGCAAGGACAAAAGTACTGGGCCAAGGACCTTATTTTCCTCATAACTGAGCATGAGCAACTTGGAGCACAAGCATGGCTTGAAGCATACCACAAGACTTCATCTGGCCGTGATGGTGTTTTAATGTCTGGAGACCTTGTAAGCAGAGGAGGGGCTATTCAGGTCGGATTTCATAATGTTAAACCCAGTGCAATTATTATATTTTGTATGTAACCATCAATCACTAGTCTATTAAATCTTACAGGCTGCTGTCAATCTTGAGCTCTTCTCAGATCGAATCAGCCACATTGATGTAAAGATTGAAGGGCTTAATGGTCAGTTGCCCAACTTAGATCTTGTAAATTTGGTACACATGCTTTGTAACAAGGAAGGTGTTCATCATACTTTCCACAACAGGGCAAGTCTTTAATCCTTGTATTTAAAATAATATTTTTAAATTGATGTTTACTATAAGTTAACCAGATATTTACACTTTGAAGTAGATTAGCTAATCAATGTAATGGAAATCCTTAGGCTAACTATGGAGATCGAGAATACAGTAAAGTTGATCCCTATAAAACGTGGGCATACTCTCTACGCACAATGCTAGAAATGGTGTTTGCTCAAGCTTCAGGAGTTCCCAATGGTAACCATGGTCTCTTTCACAGGTGAGTTGTGTTGCAGCTAATTGTTCCAGAAAGTTACAAGTGTCTTTGCCAACAGTATAAAATTCTATTCAGAAAAGTTGTAAAAGGTTTTCTTAAGGGTTATAAATATGTTTATAGATTTAATTCTATTTGACTCTACACAGGTTTGGAATTGAGGCAGTGACTTTAACTGGGTATAGGAAAGTTGATAGAGGGAGTCCAGCTACATTTTATCAAGTTGGAAGGTATGATCAACTTATTGTCAATTGTCTGTTTGTTTCAAACTTGTGTCATAATTTTATCTGTTCTTCTTTTTTTGAAAACTGTTTCCTTTTTCAGGGTACTAGAAGGAATACTAAGAAGCCTGAACAATCTACTTGAGAGATTCCATCAGTCCTACTTCTTTTACCTCTTATCTGCTACAGATCGTTACATTTCAATAGGTGGGATACAATTTACCGCAATTTATTATAGATTAATTACAATATATATGGGATGGGTGAAAATAAATAGATTACTAAGTTTGCATTGTTTATAGGTGTTTACATACCAGCTGTAGGGCTTATGGCTAGCACATTACTTTTACGAGCTTTAGCCGTTTGGAGGAGCCTCCAGTTACCATCCTTGCAATCAGACAAGGAAAAACTAATGGTTAGTATGTAGAGCAGTCTGTTTTCTATGCCATTAATCTTAGTTTAAATGTTTACAAAATTATTTGTGATTTCAACTAAATTTCTTGTTTTAAAATTATGTCCATTTACTTCCATATTTTTTTTCTCCAGAGAGCTCAAGAGATTAGTAATTGTTTCGCCTCTGTGGGTCTGACTGTCTTGGCAGCGCATGCTTTGGGGGTCTTGTTACTTAGAGTGCCGGTGTGGTCAGCCCTGTACATAACATCAATAGCTGACTCATCTTTAGCTATGGTTGTTGGGTTAGTGGCTTTTACCACTCTTGCAATCTTCTTACCAGTATTAAAATCAATGTAAGTGTCTACGTAAGCAGCTTGTGCTAAATAATATTATTGCACTCTTTCATGATTTCACAATAAATTTTCTGCTTTCAGGCATTCTGATGCTATTCTTTTACTTTACGTGATTGGGCTGATAGAATTGGCAACTATTCTCCTGGCTGTGTCTTTGCATAACTTTCCACTGGCTGTGATTTGTTCAATAGTATTTGTGCCATTTGCTCTTTTTGCTAATGGAAGGAAATTAAGGTAATATTGGGCATTGTTATCTTTGTTGTTATTTTGCTCTCTCCACATGCCATTGAAATCTGTTTCCTATACTGAACAACATTTATTTTTCCCCACCAGGTTACTGAGAATTTTAGGTTGGCTGTTGGTGCAACCTCTTCTCCTGGTAGCCCTCCTGATTTTGGGTTATACATCAATTCATTTCCCAGATGATCCAATTATAGCCAAAGCCATACATGCATTCACTCAGGCACTTACCTTCAGCTTTGTTGACTATGCAGTTTATGGCAATTGGATGTTAAGTGTTGCCACCACATTCCTTTTTCCAACTTGGTTTGTGTTGTGGATTGTTGTTCTCAAAGGAAATTCATAGGTTTCTACAATCTGTTTTTAAGGGTTTTATTCCTTTTGTTTTCAATAAGCTGGATATTGGCAAGAAAGAATTGATTTGGCCAGTATCTTTCTCCTGCAGTTGCCTTGATATAAAACGAAATGTTACTGATGTGGATAATCTAATCATCACGAATAGCATCATCTGATAATTTTCCACTTCCTAGCCACCATAACTTTACACTGTTCTCAATTGATTGGGATGATTTATTCTTTGCTTCTCTTTCAACCTCATCTTCAGAGTCAGAATTTTCCATGTAATGTCGCTGTCCTGAACAGGTCACCAATAATGGATATTGTTGATGAACACTGCCAAATAGAAGCCAAATTATAAACATATTTTTAATACCAATATACTTGAGTTGATGAAAAATAATAATTATTCCCACCTTATCCCATTTGTGCAATCATTGTGAGCTTTAAATACTTTTATGGGATCCTTTAAGGTTCCTTCCTCACTTATGGCACCTGATGTTTCCCATACATAGACTGTCCCATCAGGTGTTCCTAAATAAAAAAGATTAATACATAACACTGAAGTCTCTTAAGAACACGGAGATACTGTACTTCAGAACTTATTCAACTGACCAGAAAGAAGGTACTCTCCATCTGCAGTAATATCAAAGTATATTCTTTGGTGGGTCAGAACTGGACGAGGCACTGAAAAGAGAACTTTTCCAGGTTCTCGGAGATCCCAACACAAAATTTCAGAATCTTTTCTTCCACCACTATATAAACGCAGACCATCTTCAGAGAATTTCATATGAGTTATTCCTCCTTCATGACCTTGTAGAATGCAAAGAGCTTTCCCTGTGTTTTCCATGTATAGTCCTTCAGATAAAGAATGATTAGTATGAAACAAAACAGAGTGGGAAAATTGAAAATGCAGAATACGAAGTTGAATAAATACTTCAACAAACCTATGGTTCGGAGATAGGTTCCTACAGCGAAGAGTGATGGAACTGCAGGACTGACAGTGATGCATGAGACAATGCCATTTTGAGTATCACCAGATGCAGCTGTAAAGGTAAGTTATCATCCATAAGAGTACAAAATTGGGCCAAAGTTTGACTTGTCAAAATTCCAACAAAGATGTAGCACATTTCCATGTTGTATTAAACTTACACTTCAGGTTTCTAGTATTGCATTGTCTTCCGGGTAGGCTTACGTCAAAAACCCTGACACAATTTTTAAAACCACAATAAAGTTTTTCACCAGTTGGATCAAATGCAATACTGCGAGCTGCTTCAACTTCATCAACCCTTCAGAAAGAGAAGGAAGTAAGTTTAAATTCATAAATAGACAAGAACATTTTTGAATGCATTTCGACAGCAATACTTACTGATTGTATGCTCGGTATGTAGCTCGAATTTGTCCACTAAAAGCATCCCAAAGATGAACAGGGCTATCTCTACTTGCACTTGCAAGACTGCAAGAGAAAAAAAATTATTCTCTCAATGATTTCCTTTTATTGTTTGTGTTTTGTTTATTGAGCTGTCTTTTAGCGGTTTTATAGAGTATACACACCAGCATGTCACGGGATTCCAGGAGTTCATTAAAGGATACCAACAGAAATCATAAATTAATCCACCCTCTTTCATGGACAGAGAGGGATGTAAAGAGGACACCTCAGTATTTCTTTCCCACTCTTTCAAATTGTGGAAGGTCTGTGGTAAATCCCAAACCCTTAGTACATTATCGTTGCTATTAGTCAAGAAACATAATCCATCGGGCGCCCTGTAAAAATGAAAAAGATAAGGATGGAACATATTTTGCGTTCACATTAAATTTAATTGGAAAATCAATAGAACTATACCATTTGCATCCCTTAGTGAAACAACTATCAAAGTTAAACTGTGAAAAGTCTTGAAAGGTGAGGGGAGGCTCTTTGTTTAAAGCATTTTCATCATCACTTTTGAAAAAGTGATAATTATTATTGTAAATAGGGTCGTTCTCTACAAGTTCCTTTGGCAAATCTCCTTTGTCGTCACTAGTTTCATTCTCTGCGACACCTGGTGGCTCCTGCATTTGATGCGTGTCATTTGATAAAACAGAAGAAGTCTCTGGTATTTGTTGTTCAGGGTCAACTAAAGAATCTTCCATTCCCATCTCCTGAAATGGGAAATAAAAATAGTTCACTGAACATAAGGTCATAAGGTATTCAAATTTAACCTCAAAATAATGTGACTGAACATTTCAACATCATACCATAGAATTTTAAGTCAAATTTTTCTGTCAAATGAGTATCATTGCATGAAATGAAACTTCACTACCAGTAAAATGAGAAGTGGGTGAACGTTCTCCGGTACTCCAAATAATAATTATTATTATTAATAAATAATTATTATTAATAAATAAACAGACGTAGGATCCGCACCGGCAGTTTTGTTTACAAATGTCTTCGTAAATTTTTCTTCTCACGCATGACATAAAGTCTCGCACATCTAGCATGGCCCTTCCGACCACCAACACTAATATGTTTTACATCAGTCAAGAATAGAATCAGACAGAAACAGGATAGAGCAGACAAATAGAGGAAGAGAAGGACAGTGATAACAGCGATGTTAAAGAGAAAATGAACTGGCAAAGAACGCGTGAATGGAATGAAATGAGGAGAAACGAAACGTATGTGTGTTCAGCGTCGTCTGTACATTGTTTGCCTGTATGAAGTGTCTTGTTTTGTCTAATTTACGAAAGCTGAGAAGTCCTCTCTAGTAAGTAGTGTAATAGCATATGTTTTAAGTCCTAAGAATAAACAATCAAATCAGTGTTGGCCTTTTATCAATTTTATCTTGTAGGGTTAAGTTGTTTCACTCATCTCAGGTGTGTGTCACCTCTTGCCCTACTCAACTGCTTTCATTTCCATGAAAAAGCCTATTGTAGAAACACAATAGACACATTTGACCTGGTTTGACAGACAATCCATCTAATAACTTACACCGCCAAACTTCATTTGGTTCACAGGTTCATGGAGCGAGTGTTACAAGCAGTGCGGATGGAAGCACTGGTCAATGACTTGTCCCACGCATTGGAAGAAACTACGTGCTCATCAAACAACCGTAAACGTTGGGGCTTATGCCGTAGAGCGCGTTCAACTGGCAACCTACGTAAGAATACAAATCTTACTCTTTAGATTGTTTTCAATCATTTCTAAAATATATTAAATGTTGATTTTCTTTTATTGTTTTACTAAAATTACTAAAACATTTTGTGTTTTAGATTTGGCATTCCATGCAACCCAAAGTGATGATTCAGACAGCATAAGCGAAGCTCTACTCAACAGAGATCGTGGCCATTCTAGTCTTCATCAGGTATGATATAAGCTTATGTAAGTTAATATTTTCTGTTCAAAAATAGTAATGTGCTGATGAATTTCCTCTGACAGAGTGATTCAGATGATATGAGCCCAGCTCGTCAGGTGGCTACGTTTAATTTACGCACAAGACATGTTCTGCCACATATTCATGCCCTTGAATCAGATTCTGTCAATGAAAATTTCTCACCTATTCGCCCAAGTACCCGGAGGTAATGGATCTTCTTTATAAAATCCTATTAAGTTGTGTGTTTTTCCAACAAATTATCCTTTTTCCTATATTTTCTCTTTTTTACACTCTACTTTAAAATTTTTTCTAGGAGACGAAAACTAAAGAGAATGGCTATTGATGTTACTGATCAGGCCGGTGCTTCGACCTCTTCAGGGATACCTGCAGGTTCACATGCTGTTCCAGTCATTCCAAATTTTTCACACTCATTGCCATCCAGACCATCAGGGTCTGCCCCCACCTCAGGTGGCTTTGGTGGAATAATCAAAAAGAGGCGAGTCTTGCGACATTCATCAAATAGTAATGAAAATAGGTATTATTTTTCATTCAAATACACACATTTTATTTTTTAATTTTCCTTTCATGGTCTTATATTGCTTGGGTGATTTATTTTAGATTGAACACAGTCTTGTGTGGGAAAAGGAAGCGGAGCTTACGGGACAGAAGTGGTGGTGATTGTGATATGCCTATGCTAGAAGAAAGTAAGTAAAATTTTAAAATTTTCTTCCATCTAAGTTTAAATATCAGAAAAATCTATCTTATCTGTTTCCTAAACATTTACCTAGATGCTTCAAGAAGCCACAAATCCAAATCAAAAGGAAGAAGTAGTGCCCACGTCAGTGTTAACGAAGAGTGCATGGAATTGAGTGGGGCTGAGTTCACTAGCAGTAGTCCAAGTGTTAGTAGTAATGAATCAGACCCTGGCTTCTTCACGACTGATGAGGGCCGTGAAGGTAAGCAGGACAGCAAGCAATTTCTTTTCAATATGAAAAAAAAATCAAAGTATTTTAATTATTTTTTTTAAATGGTACTAGGTGATGATGAGCACAGTGATTGGTATGGAGGAGATGGCAGGGGATGGTGGGAAGATGAGGATGATGAAGGATCATCACCACTCAGCAACAGTCAAGGTATGTGCTAAAGTTGGTGATTAGTACCATATTTTCATCAAATCACAAGTTAACTCACTATTAATTTTGAACTTTTGAACATTTCATTTTTTTTTATTTCTTCTTAGATGGAGTTCAGCAAGGGGGGTTCCAAGCATTCTTTCACATGTCTGCCGAGGACAGAAGATCTCTCCGGGAAGGCATGGTGTGTTCTACTCTCTTGTCAAAGAAACCATAAAACTACCCCGCAGCTAAACCTGTTTGTTTATACTATGAAGTCTCTAAATTTCCAGAAAGGTCGTCAGATACGAGCTGGCCGCCGTCGGTTACGAAACAGCCGTGGTGGTTTCACTGTCTTAACATCAGCAAATGAGAAACTATCACGATTTCTTCAGGACTTAAATCAAAGTGAACTGAGGTATCTTGTTGAATTGAATTTGTTGACATGATAATCAGGCCACTAACCGTCTATTTTGTAAAATGAAAACCTTCAATACGCATTCTTTTACAGGTTGCATCCAATGCAGAATGAGGAGAAGGACCAGCTTGTCCAACTAGCAAATTTGTACTCCCTCCAAATGCGATTAGAACCCACTCAGAATAGTGGAGTTACCTGTCCAGTTCTCACTAAAACTCGGTATTTCCAATATTACTATTTTATACTGTATATATATATACTATACTATTTTATCATATTATACTATTATATTCTAAACAAATGTCTTTTGCACATTTTCCTCCTTGTCAGAGATACTGTGCGTGTTGAACAAATCTCAGGACTGCAGCGCCGACTTCATGCTGATTCTGGTCTGAAAAGGCGAAAGTTGCCTCCTAGCACTGCTAGCAAACTTGGTGAGTAAAGTAATTCTGCTCTTTAGCCTCACATTTTGTTGATGAGGAAGGCATAAGTCTTTGCTTTTACAGATCTCATCGACACTTCATCTACAAGCCCAACTCGAAGTTTGGATCCACCTATATTCCAAAGCAATCAGTTTACACATTCCACTGGTTGTCAATCGAACTGAAGAGTATAAGAGTATAATCTGTGCTGGCTGTATGTATAGTAAATATGTGTTGTTTGATTCGGGTTGATTCTTGTTACTAAAGTATGGCGTACTGTATGGCTTAAAATCAGTACTTTCAACCACTTTGTTGTTTGCTTTCTCTACATGTGGTTGATTGTGTGTGTTTATCACTACACAATGTTTTAGTGAGAATAGGTTACAAACCTGTTAACTAATTAAGTTGACAATTATCCCAATCACTCAATTTTCTAACTTATTTCCACACTACTAACTGGTAAAGTATTTATTTGGGATAGACATACAGTAGTTTGTAAAATTTAACATTTGGGTTTGTATCTGTAAACATGCACTCTTTCTTGCGGAGGTATTAGATTTTACTTCTCAATGAGCCCAAAAACTCTCTATGATGTCATTTCCCGTTTTTGACTGGTCACAGTGACTGACTTTCTACCTAAATTTTGACTTGCTAGCCAAAAGCTGCAAATGACCAGTTAGTGAGTTTATTGTGTTTATTGGGTTACTGATTTGTAGTAGATAACATCTGTTTGTATCTCAATAGAATTATATCACTTCTATCTGGAACATCATTTGGCCTGCTTGTGGTACCCATTCCCACCCGTTATCATTCATGTTATCATGTTCGTGTAATGACCGTCATTATGGTGTTGGTTTAGAAAAATTATCATTCGTAATTTTTTCATGGGTGGCCACGGCACGCCGCGGTCCCCTGGCGCTCTTTGTTCATCCTCTGCTCGCTGCCTGCGGCGGTTCCGGTCGGCTCCTGTATCCTTCTCCCCAAATCTGGTGGTCCTGCCAGTTCGCCTCGAGCCGCGGGGGAGGCGGCGGCGGCGGCGGCGCGGCTCCAGGAAGGGATTGGCCGCCCGCCAGGACAATAGTCGTCCTCGTTGTAAGGAAGAGCGCGAGGGGTGAGAGGTTTAAGAGGGGGCGCCCTAAGTGGATGGCTGTTGGCCCCTCCCCGCCCCGCCCCGCCACGCCTGGCGCGAGGCGCGCTTGTTGGCTTGCCAGCGGTGCAATTGATGTTTCACTCGGGGCGTTATCTACCCCCATGACATGCGCTCAGCATATCCCCGCGGTGATGTGATCCCGGCGGGGGCGGGGGGCGGGCGGCGTTGCAGAGGGCGGCGTTGCAGAGGGCGGCGTTGCCTCTGTGGCCGCTGCCCCCCCCGCAGTAGTCCAAGTGTTAGTAGTAATGAATCAGACCCT
>NW_026267320.1:407767-409154 GCF_000697945.3 Frankliniella occidentalis | reverse complement strand
ATAGTTTTGTTTTATATTTTTTACGTCTTCTGTTATTTTAATGCACTTCGCTCAGCTACCCCGTGCATAATGTTAACGCACGGGGCCCTACGTATGGTATATGCTTGTAGCGCTGCCCTATAGGAATCTTCCAGATAGTACGGCCGTTTTTCTCAGACTTATTTCAGCAAGTTCCGGTGGCTTGGCGCCTGCGAGGCTCAGGGTAGGCCAACCCGCGGCACTCGCATGCACTGCATGCAAGGTGATTGCCTACCCACCAGGCGCTGAGAGCTGAGGCTGAGCTTGGCGCCTGCGAGGCTCAGGTAGACCAGCCCGCGGCACTCGCTTGCACTGCATGCAAGGCATTGCCTACCCACCAGGCGCTGAGAGCTGACGCTAAGCTTGGCGGGTTCGTAACGGCGAAGGCGAAACGGCGAATGACGGACGTAGTTCCTGGATGATCCCACTTACCCCTCTCCCCTACCCCCTCTCCTAGGCCCTCGCTCACTCCTCAGCCAACAGACAGCGCCTCGCGGCGCCCGGGTAAATAGAATGGTGCCGTGCTGTAGTGCAGGTAGTGCCAGCGGGACCCCGCGCCGCGCCAGCGCAGCGCCCCCGCGGGGCCGGTAGGGTATACTGGAGGAGGGGGGTCACGTCGAGCTGAGCGGTGCGGCTCAGGGCGGCGCGCCGGGACTCAAGGCGACACCGAGCGGCCAGGTCAATGCGTGTTCTGGGACGCACGCACGCACGGGCGTGACCCCGCCTTCTGCTTCTTCCGTCTCTCTCATTCTCTCTCCCTTCCTCCCTTCCTCTCTCCCTCTCCGTCTCCCATCTCCTCTCGTCCTGTTTTCCTTTCCCGTCCTCTTTCTCTTACCTTCTCTTTCTCTCTCACCCTCTCTTCCACTGTAATCTCCTCTCTCTTATCGTCTCTCGCTCTCTCTTTCTGCCTCCAGCTCTCGCTCTTGCTCTCAGTCTCTCAGTCTCTCGCTTGTTCAACCACGCACAGACGCACAGTCACAGTGGTCCACACACGTCCCCTCTCGTAGTGAAAGAGCGAGCAGGGTGTTAGTTCTGACTGTGATTGTTTTTTGCGCTATGAAACAACGACCCAAGCCCCACTCTCTTATTTCACTCATTTGCAAATTTGCTTCGTGTTTTTTTTCTGTTCTAGTTCTTCGAATGAATTTACGAGAATTGTACTCTCTGTCTCTCATGCGTTCCATCTATTCCCGCCCTCCTAGGTTTGCTGGAGCTCTTTGGTAGGAAGCGCCACGCCTCACTACGCCAAAGCCACGGTGCGCGGGGTTTATGTCCCGACGGCAGCCGATTCGAGAGGCAATAACTTGCCTCCACTTGCCTCTTTCACTCCGGTCTGTTTTCTTCGCCCCTCCCTCCCTCCCTCCCTCCC
>NW_026267320.1:405679-407672 GCF_000697945.3 Frankliniella occidentalis | reverse complement strand
CTCCCTCTTTCTCCCTCCCTCCCTCCCTCCCTCCCTCCCTTCTTCTCTTTCCCTCCCTGCCTTCCTCTCTTTCCGTCCGTCCCTCTCTCCCTCCCTCCCTCTCGCCCTTGCAGGGCTGCTGCTGCTCGTATCTCCGCCCGCCTGCCGCCTGTCGTCGCGAGGGTAGGCAGCCTTGCCGCCGCGCGCTCACTGGTGCGCTCCCGTTGCCTACCTCCCGGGCGCCAGGCGGAGCTGGTGGGTGCCTCCGGCCGGAGCCGGGGGATTGTGTGTGCAGGGCGAGCGGCAGGGGTCGCTTCCTGCGCGTTTTGACAGGCCGGGGCCTCGGCTACGGCTCGGTAATTGATGCGTTTTATCGATCCGTTCGGGAGGACGGCCGAGCGCGCGCCCTGGAGAGGTCGCGACGGTTCCATCTCAGACGATTTCTGTTTTGAAATTGAAATTACGCAGAGAAATTAGAGCGAAAGTTAGTCAACCCTTTAGTTTTGTTTTTATTACCGTCGTCGAATTTAATATCGGAATTCCTCCTTCCGGGATTTCTGAACTCTTATGTGCTTTTGTGAGTGCCTTTGTTTTTCGGTTCGATAACTGGATATATCTTCGAAAAATTCGTTTACAAGGCATTAAGTATTACAAAACGATCGGTTTCTACACAAGAATCATTAGAAAATTGGAAATTTAAATGGTATGGCGTGGCGCCGTGTGACGAGTAACGGATGTTTCATGGCAGACACTGTGTTGCGGGTTTGCCTGCTCTTCTACGCTCCCCTCACCCGTACGGGTAAGGCACCATAGCCCCTGCGGCTCTGGCGAAGTATGCGATCCCGCATCACCGTTGTGTCTGTTCATGAACGTTTTTCTGCAGAATCAACCCGGTACCCCTCTTGTTTCTCTCCGCTTGTTTTTCCTTATCCAGAGGGCTCGGCTGCTGTGATGAGGTAACGTTTGGCCCGCGGTAACGAGGTCCCCGCCCAGCCATACGGTGCCCCGGCCCGCCCCACCCCGCCCCGCCCCGCCCAGCGTCGTGTCCCCTGCGCAGCGCTGCGCAGCACCCGGCAGGGTGGCCTGGCGCTCGCCAGCCATTGTCCCCTCGCGCCACGGCGCGCGGAGATACACTTTAAATTTTTGAAAAAGAAAATGTGGCACGCGATGCATAATGTATGACGCACTGGCAGATTTGCCCCCATCCCATCTCGCCCCCTTCGCACACGGCGCAGCTCACTCGCTTCTCACCACCCATTCCCCCCTCCCCCCACCATTTCCATCTGTCTGGCTCTCTCTTTCTTCCTTTCCGTTTGTCTCCCACTTCTTCCTCCCCCCCCCTTCTCTCTACCCCTTCTCTCCCCCTTCCTCTCCCTCTTTCTCTCCATTTCTCTCACATTTCTCTACCCCTCTCTTACCCCATCTCTCCTCCCTCTACTCTCTATATCTCTCCCCCTCTCTCTCTCTCCCTTCCTCTCTCTCTCTCCCTTCCTCTCTCTCTTTCCCTCTCTCCCTTCCTCTGTCCTTCCCTCCCTCTCTCCCTCTCTCTCCTTCTCTGCATTGCTTTCTGTTAAGTTCTCTAAACTTTCTCTGTTTGTGCTCATATCGCATCAAGTTTGTTTGTTACTCTATTTTCTTTCTCTACTGAGAGCGGTATTGTGCGGGAATGGGACTCCTTAGTCCTTATGTACGGTACTGTAAACAATCAATCAATCTCTCCCTCACTGTTAAAAGCTTACGGTGAATTCACTGTAGCCTACGGTGAAATTCACCGTAGCTTACGGTGAATTCACTGTAGCCTACGGTGAAATTCACCGTAGCCTACGGTGACATTCACCGTAGGCTACAGTGCTGCAGGGGGTCACCGTAGCTTACGGTGAAATTCACCGTAAGCTTTTTACAGTGCTCCCTCTTTCTCCCTCCCTCCCTCCCTCCCTCCCTCCCTTAAGGTGATATAGAGATAGGTGGCCGCAAGCGGGCGAGAGTGGGGGAAGGCAGATCCTTCGCGCCACTC
>NW_026267320.1:403609-405534 GCF_000697945.3 Frankliniella occidentalis | reverse complement strand
CCCCCCCCTGTCGTATCGCCGCGCGGCCGTCATTAGCCAGGCGTACGGTCCACGCCGAGCCACATTACGCCGCGAGCATGCGAATTCCCTCCCCCTCAGCCACGCCCCGCTACGCCGCGCCGCGCCACGCCACGCCACGCCACGCCACGCCACGCCACGCCACGCCACGCCACGCGAGTGTCGCCCGGTTGGGCCCCGCTCTACGTGCGGCGCGCGCCCCATAAGCGAGCAGCGGCGGCAGCGGCGGGGTAGCGCTACTGAACGCTGCCGCCGCCGCCGCACGGAAACAAACAAGACGAGCCGGAGGAGGGGGTGTGCGGCGCAGCGCAGGCGCGCGGGGGGTGTCGGGGGTGGCGGGCGACGGGCTGAAACCGACTCTGGCTAGCGCGGCGTGTCGCCACTCCGCTGCGCGCTGCGCTGTGTCAGTAGGACTCGGGCCGCCCTCCTCGCCGCACCGCCGCCCCTCCGTTGCGTACCGCGCGGCCCGGAGCCGCGTGTGCCCAACACGTGTCGACGCCGCGATACCAGGTCCCGCTCGCGCCGACGGGGACCCCACTCCTCGCGGCCGCCGCCATGCCGGCTCGCCCCGCGCCCCGCGCCGCCCGCCGGTCAGTCGGCCCGCGTGTGACGACGGGGAGCTCGCCGCCGGGACATGGCGCTGGCCGAAGGACGTCGAGGACGTCGTGATCGAGCGCATGGGCGACTACGGCGGCTGCTGCGCCTCCAGGTAAGCGTCGTGCCGTCGTCGTTACCGTTGTCACATCTCCAACCTCGCGATCGTGCGGAGCCCGCAAATCGCGAGAATTTGTACTGCGCCCGAAGCGTCTGTTGCGATTTACCTCCCTCTTCGGAAGCACGCGGATAATCGCGGGCGCCAGAGCTTGGGAGTAAGGGATTGTGCCCGTTAGACAAACCGCTTCGCGCGAGGGACCCGTGGGTAATGGATTTCATTAGTAGTAATTGCCAGTCCACAGCCATCGGTTTCCCTCCTTGCTGGTAATCAACTCGACTGAGGTATCGGCTTCCTGCTTCCTGCTCGCACTACCCCCTCCCCCCGACCCTTCCCTTTCATGTGTATCGAGGTGGTCCCCACACTGGCGTGCTCGGGTCGCGCTGCAAATTAACAGCAGCAGCAGGCTATGATCATGGCCCAGCGACGCTTGTTAGTCGCTCCTAAGCTCCTCTCCATGTGGGGCGGGGGGAGGTGAAAGGGGAGGGGGGGGTGTAATTTGGGAATCGCAGTCGAGGGGACAATGGAGCGCGGGGATGGCGCCGTGGCGGAGCGGGATGGGGCTCGGCGGACCGACACCTTTCCAGCTCGAGCCTGCGAGCCACAACAAAGGAGACCACCTCTATGGCTGCGGGGGCAAACAGTTTGCTGCAAACACTGGGGGCGAGGGCTGGGGAGAGAGGGAGGGGGAAGGGGGCGATGTAGAAGTCTGATAGGGTATTCCGCTGCAAGCCAACCGGGACCTAAAGAAGAAAAGCATGCCTGCCCGATCTGTTTCCTCCTGAACGCTGATTGGTCAACGATGACCTTGGTATGCCGGCCAGCCAATGAGCGCGCGGAGGGAAGCAGATGGAGCAGTCATGCTTTTCTTCTTTAGGTTCCGGTTTGCTTGCCGCGGAATACCCTATTGAGTCTGCGCCTCTCCTCTGTGTTGTCCCCAGTGCCTCTCCCCCATCCATTCCCGTCATCCTATCCCATCGCTTTGTTCCCCTCCGCCTCCGCCCACACTCTCCTCCCCTACTTTACCTCCTTACGTTCACCACAGACCATCTCTCCCCGCTCCGCCGTTCCCCCTTCTCACCTGACTGCCCCTTCTGAGCGATTGTTCTCCCATTTCTACCCCCCTCTTCCAGCCTCTTTCCATTTTTCCTCGTCGCTCCCCCTTTTTGGCCCACATGTTGTCTGTCACGCCCCC
>NW_026267320.1:393651-395459 GCF_000697945.3 Frankliniella occidentalis | reverse complement strand
GCCACGCCCCGCCACGCCCCGCCACGCCCCGCCACGCCCCAACATGGGGCCGGCTCTGGTCTGGAGCGAGACTGGGATTCGCAATAAAAGGCGCACTACGCAGGCCAGGCCAGAGGCCGTGCGCCGAGCTGGCGGACTGTAAGGTAACGCCCATATCCCCTCTCTTTCCCACCCTCCCTTCTTCGCCCCCTCCCTCCTCTTCCCCAATTTCGGTAGAGGCCGGTAGAGGGGACGTCGCCCGGCTGCTTTGATGTCGATCAAGTTTGGGCTCTCAAAATCTTACATGCAAATTGGGGGCGGGAAGCAGGCCAAGTCTTAGCAACTGGGATTATCTTGGCGAAAACTCTCTCGCTGCCCTCCGCTGAAATGGGTATTATGTGATGAGCGAATGAGAGGCAGAGAGAGGGACGAAAGGGGTCGGAGAGAGATAAATAGAAGCAGCAGGGAGGGTAGATGGTTAGAAAAGGAGAACGGGAAACACTGTAAGTAAAATAAGCACGAACTACGTTCTTGGGCCACCAATTACATAATTCACGTAAAATACCAAGTGAAATTGATGTGGGACTACTGTGGAAACGTACCGTTTAAAATTTAATAGTACGTTTCCAAAGTGTATAGGCTGGAGTTTTTTTCGCGCGTACACTGCTAACTAAATCGTCAGAACTTCACGGAGAATCCGTTGTGAAAAAAGTTGCCACAACTCTTCGTTATTTTGTGGGAAAATCCTAACTCCTCTTCGTTCCTTATCAGAACTTGCAAAAGGAAAAGCCTTGGAAGCTCCGGGTTTCGAGACAGAGTCTGGGATTTCGAGGGCCAATCTTGAAGTATCCACCCGACCTTGAAATCCAAGAAATTTCCTCGGATTTCAAGACATTCCTTTTACCGTGCGCGGTTTCCTCCATCTAGAAAGTGTTTGGATATCACGACATCAGTGAAGCAATTAATTGTGATCGTGTTGAGAGACGTAATTTTAGATGTGGAGTCGGCTGCAAAGAGAGAAAATATGGGGAAAGGTGGAGAGGGATAAAGGAAGGGGGTGGGGGAGGGGGAAGCTCACGCAATCTGCATGCTGAGGTATACATCGCCTGGGAGGTGACGCTAATCGTTTAATAATGCCCATCAGTTTGCGAGGAAAGCGCTCCGCCGCTCCGCCCCGCAAGGCAAGCTCGCCCTTGCCGTCGTCTTCTCAGGCCCCTTACTGCGATGCGGGGATGCGGGCCGCGCTCTCGCGTGGCTCTCGCGGCGGGGAAACCCGAGATGAACATTTAAAGGCTGGCAGTACGCCGCCCCGGGGCCGCGGGCGGGGCTGGGCGAGACCACAGCAGCGCGCCTTACATGGGGCTCATAAACACAGCGTTTTGCCCGACGAGGGGGGGAGGAGAAAGGGTGGGGGGTAATCGGATTCAAAGGGCTTTTGTGAGGAGGGGGCGACCCAAAGTGGTTGAGCGGAAGACTGAGCGCGAGAGAGAACGAGAGAGAGAGAGAGAGAGAGAGGAGCATACAAAGGCAGACAGAGAAAGTTGGAAAGAGAGAAAGCGAGGACGAGGATGCCTTTAGAAAAAGAGCAAGTATGGGCAACAGAGCAGCTCACTTTGGTGCACGAATTCAGACGCATCAGATCGCTAAGCGCGCTGCGTTGATCGCATAGCCTCATCTCCTGCTCCTCACGAGAAGGACTCTGGGCTCTTCTCCTCCTCGAGGGCTACACGACCTGCTGCAGAAACCGGAGAAAAAGTGCGGGAGCAGGAGCGAGCCGTGCGATGCTTATCATGCGAATTTACTGCTTTTGGCCTCCCTCCCCCCCTCCC
>NW_026267320.1:392782-393330 GCF_000697945.3 Frankliniella occidentalis | reverse complement strand
CCCCCTGATCTCAGGCTTCGTCTCTCTGCCAGTCGCTCTCTCCCTCTTGTGTTTGTTCCTCTCTGTGGCTCGCTTGCTACACTCTAAAAGCGACAAGAGACATTATTGTGTTCAATCCAAGAAGCATTGCGGGATCCATTTCTGGATGCGTTGCACGATGCACTGCACGATGCATTGGAAGTTGCATTGCACGATGCAGATGCAAGTTGTATCTGTGAGCAAATCATGCGCGAATGCGCTTTTTAAATCCTGTATATATTGGTTTCAACAGTTTGACAAAATACACAATTTATGCACCAGGAGATAAAATTTTGTCACTAAGTCTTGAAAACTTCATCTTGCAAGATGCGCGCACCGATGCATTCTGCAAGGAACAACAAATGCCCATTGTCATCTCTGGAAACCCAAGTGTATACTAATGCAGTACACGTAGGTATGCAGGAGGTACTGTATTCAAGTACACTCTTGGGTTTCCAGAGATTTATCGCTGAGCGAAGCTCAGTCCAAGTCGCTGAGGGGTCAGGCGGTGTCTCCGTCGTGAGTCTGTC
>NW_026267320.1:382539-387127 GCF_000697945.3 Frankliniella occidentalis | reverse complement strand
TCCCTCCCTCCCTCCCTCCCTCCCTCCCTCACTGTATTCCTCTGCTCTCACTCCGCCACCACTCTCTTCGTCTGGCTACTGCTGCGTCGGCGCGGGAATTTCAAAACTTTAAATGAGCCGATATTATTTAGTACCCAAGTTGTCGGGGCGCGTGCTGCCGCGGGGCGTCCGCGCGGCCGAGCGGCGAAGTGATAAGGATCCATCTTCACGGCCGACTTGGCGTCAAAGTGGAACGAAGCCAACGTCGAAGCATGAGCACGCGAAGAGCGAGGGAGGGAGGGAGGAGAGAAGTGATGCTCGCGACGATAAACACGCTAAGGGCCTACCCCGCCCAACCACCCCGCGCCGCCTGATTTGTTTACGGTCTTCTTTACTTTTCATCATTCGTCTCCTCACCCTCTCTCTTTCTCCCTTCTCCTATCCTAGCTATTCTCTCTATCCCTCCTCTCCTCGCCCCCCCCCTTCTCCCCCCAACAACTCTTCCGATCTCTCTGCTTTCTGTATGGTTGCTGCGCGAGCGTTATGCGGTCCATATAATCTCACGCAGGTAGGTTACGACACGATTGGAAACAGTTCCCCCGAGTATGGGAGCGAGCGGGGGTTGGTTGCGCTCCATCGGGAGCAAGCCAGGAGTGACTACGTGTCAGTCTCTCTTTTTACCGGGACCGGGGGAGCGTGCAAGGCAATGGTCGCTCGCTCGCCGCCCTCTCTCTCGCTCCCAGTCCCATAGAATGCGTGCTCTGCTAATCCAAGTGCAGGACTATTCTACAGTTTCTGCAGTTCCAAATGCGATTGTTTGACTAGGACTAAAAACATTTCTTTCTGATAAGGCCATCGTCTTCGTCTTAAAATTGTCTTTCAAAGGATCATTTATATGATACGGTTGCGAATTAAATTAAACCAGTTACACGAAAGAATACGAAATTTCTAGAATTTCATTTGAGGACTCGTATCCGTTTCAATTTACGTCGCAACCCTATCCACATCCTATCATACATATATACTCTTTTGAAAGATAATTTTAAGACGAAAACGATGGTGTCCTCAGAAAAAATGTTCCTAATCCTACTCAGAAAATCACACTTGGAATTGCAGAACTTTTTTGTTCTACACTTAGAACTGCAGAACAGCTCTGTACTTGGATTAGCAACAGAGCATTGTGGAGAATGCGTCCCCTCGGAACGTAGTAACGTAACACGTGGAGCGAGGCTAACGGGGTTCCACTCCACGTGCCGTTAGCGCAACACGTGCTGCTAACAGCAACGCCGCAGCGCGCCGCCCCGCCCGCGTCACGAGCCTTGTTTGGACAGCGAGTCAGTAACAGAGCAGTCTGCGGCTGTTTGTTCGGATCAGCATACACGGCATCGCCGCCGCGATATCTCCTGGCTGCCTTGCTCGGATAATTTGCGACACGCGGCCTCACGTCGCGCAGAGCGGAGCACGAGAATCGGCTTGGGAATCAGCGGGGTGAAACTCAAACACTGTGAGAAATAGTTGTAGCAGGTTTTACTGGAATTTTTCCATGAAGCGTGTCATAAAAGTACATCTCAAAATTGTGAAATTGCACACACATGCATCGACTTGGAATGAATTATGACGAACAAAATTGGGGTCTGGGTTAGGGTGTTGCAAATTTACAACATATTTTGTAAATATTATTTGATTATTGTAAATTTACGAGGATATTTTTCCTAGTGAAGGAAAGCAATTCAAGTCTTTAAAAATAACCGTGAAACGCCCCCTAAATCAACGAAGATTAAGTCGAAGTAAGCGTTTTCTGCTACCGGAAACCGTCGGGAATTGAAAAGAATAGGCGGAAATAAATGGGAATCAATGAGCCTGGAAATTTTGTGTACACTTTAAACGGAGCTCGGCGTAGCAGCTAGAGTGATAATGTAGTCAGCACACTGACAGTGGATTTGCAATACTATGAATAAATTGTGGGCGGTTTTTTTACTGTTTAAAAAACGGTCAGAACTTCACGAAGAATTCGTCGTGAAAAAAGTTGCCAAAACTCTTCTTGTTTTTTAGGAAAATCTCCACTTTTCTTCGTTATCAAAAATCGATTAACTTCTGAAGTATTACGACTGGTCTATAACTATTTCAAAGTGACATAGTGAAATGCTTGATTTTTAACTACGAAAAGAAGTGTTGGAATTTCACCGTTGCTCCGTACCAAACCGAGCAAATGTTGGGAAATCACAAAATATTTGTACAGTGTTGTGCCTATGATTTAACGTGGGGGCGCGACACAAAAACTAACCGCATTGATAAAATTATTGCGAAGAAACAGACAATAGAGATTGCGATAAAATTTTATCAGAAAATTGATTTCACTTCGATCATTCTAGCAATCGGGATTGGGGTAAAATTAGAACAAAACACTGATCTCACATTTGTATTATCTGCTTTTATGATCTGATCCTTTACGGAACATGTTTTAACGTGTATAGGTGAGAGATAGAGTAGCCCGCACCAAACTCCTGTCGATACGGAATGCCAGAACTCAGAGATTTACGTCGAAAAGGGCGCGCTGGAAACGGCGTCGTTTCGTTGCATCGTTGTGGGGGCTTATGCAGACCGCTGGGGCGGAACGGGAGGAGAGGACGGGAGGGGTCTGCTCGCTCAATAGAGACCTCAAAAAGGTATCGGGTCGTCGTATCGCTGCCCGGCGTCCCTATGCGCGGCCCATCGCTCACACGCTCCCCTCCCCCTTCTCCTGCCCCGCTCCCTCCCTCCCTCTCCCTCGCCGCCAAGGCTATCGCCCCAATAAATTTTGCGCCCTTCGCGGAACGACCATAAATTTATCATACCATTCTGGTTGGATGAAGTGACTTTTCCGTGCGCGCGCAATCCTGTATGCGGTGACCCCCTCCCCTCATCCGTCCGTGCCCCACCGCGCCGCGCCACGCCACTCCCTTCGGCCGCAGCTGCGATTGAATCGTGAAGTGCAGGGGGCCGCACGCTTGCGGTGTGTCTAGCAGCTCCGCGGCGGGGGAGGCTAGGGCGACGAGGGTGCGCTTAAATCGCTCGGAAGGATGCGGGGCAGGCGGCGGCAGCCCGCCCCGGCCCCGCTATATGGTGGTTGGTGGTCCCTTTCCCCCGAGGTCTGCTGCTCAGGTCTTCCCGGGACGCCTGCGGGCCACCACCCTTCTCCTGGCGCTCGTCCCGCGCCAAGGGGATTCAAATGGGGATATTTGTGGCGCTTCCCCGCCCCCGCCGCGGCTCCTTCCTTCCGGCGATTCCCCCTTCCGGCCGGTTGGCGGCGTGTCGTCGCGATGCGATGCGAGCTGCCGGTTAGATCATGGGGCGGATACACCCCGCGGCCGCGGCCAAGAATCTCGGCAAAGTATCACGGTCTGTGCGGGCCGGGCCGGGGTGAAGTATTGGATGAACGTCTCCCGCAAAGAATATGAACAATTCATCTCGTTGTGCGTGCCCGGGCGAACATATAGCGTTGTGTGCGCTTCGCAAACATGTTGCGATTCGGGACCGCGCGCTTGTCATGTCAATCTGAATGTGTGCCAGTGATGGGAAGAGTTACGGCTGCCCTGCCACTCGCAGGCCCCGGCCCGGCCCCGCGCGCGCCCGCAGCACATATAGCCAAAGTTGTTCGCGGCGCCTCGGCTGGAGATTGCGTGCCTGCTGCGCGTAAGTTGGCAGTACTGGTAGCACTGGTGGTAGGAGGGAGGGGCAGGGGCAGGGCTAGGACGTGGGATCCGCCCGCGGAGACGCTCGGCGGAGAAGGCGCGCCGGCGCGTCCCTGGAGGCCTGTGGCCATCGACATCGGCAGTGCGGCTCTTGTTTGATAGGGCCCCGCCCCGCCCCACCCCGCCCCGCCCCGCCCAGCGTCGTGTCCCCTGCGCAGCGCTGCGCAGCACCCGGCAGGGTGGCCTGGCGCTCGCCAGCCATTGTCCCCTCGCGCCACGGCGCGCGGAGATACACTTTAAATTTTTGAAAAAGAAAATGTGGCACGCGATGCATAATGTATGACGCACTGGCAGATTTGCCCCCATCCCATCTCGCCCCCTTCGCACACGGCGCAGCTCACTCGCTTCTCACCACCCATTCCCCCCTCCCCCCACCATTTCCATCTGTCTGGCTCTCTCTTTCTTCCTTTCCGTTTGTCTCCCACTTCTTCCTCCCCCCCCCTTCTCTCTACCCCTTCTCTCCCCCTTCCTCTCCCTCTTTCTCTCCATTTCTCTCACATTTCTCTACCCCTCTCTTACCCCATCTCTCCTCCCTCTACTCTCTATATCTCTCCCCCTCTCTCTCTCTCCCTTCCTCTCTCTCTCTCCCTTCCTCTCTCTCTTTCCCTCTCTCCCTTCCTCTGTCCTTCCCTCCCTCTCTCCCTCTCTCTCCTTCTCTGCATTGCTTTCTGTTAAGTTCTCTAAACTTTCTCTGTTTGTGCTCATATCGCATCAAGTTTGTTTGTTACTCTATTTTCTTTCTCTACTGAGAGCGGTATTGTGCGGGAATGGGACTCCTTAGTCCTTATGTACGGTACTGTAAACAATCAATCAATCTCTCCCTCACTGTTAAAAGCTTACGGTGAATTCACTGTAGCCTACGGTGAAATTCACCGTAG